>NC_057809.1:416929697-416936877 GCF_018294505.1 Triticum aestivum
GGGCGTCGGGCAGGGGAGGAAGAAGGAGGCGGTGGCGGCGGCTCCTCTGGCCCGTGCGCGGGCGCGGGCGGGCCAGCCACGGGCCGCGGCGGGCTCCGGCGGTGGCGGTGGAGAGAGAGGGAGGCGGGCGTATAGGAGGCTGCCACGTGGCGGCGGACACGTCCGTCGGCAGGGAAAGTGTCCGGCGGCGCGCGAGGTGGATTTTAGGGTTTCGGACGAGGGGGGATCCGGATTTCGGGGAAGGGGTCTTTAAATAGGCATAGAGGGAGCTAGGAGAGTCCAAATGAGGTGCGGTTTTCGGCCACGCGATCATGATCGAACGCTCTAGATGATGGAGCAGAGATAGGTGGGTTTTGGGCCAAATTGGAGGGGTGTTGGGCTGCAACACACACGAGGCCTTTTCGGTCCCTCGGTTAACCGTTGGAGTATCAAACGAAGTCCAAATGATACGGAACTTGACAGGCGGTCTATCGGTAGTAACCCAAGGCCGCTTGGAAAGTCTCGGTCCAATCCGGAAATGTTTAATCCCCACACACGAAAGAAAGGTAGAAATGACCACCGGAGGAGAACAAAGCGCCGGAATGCAAAACGGACAACGGGGAAAATGCTCGAATGCATGAGATGAACACGTATGCAAATGCAAGGCACATGATGACATGATATGAGATGCATGACAACGACAACAACACAAGGAGACAAAGACCCGAACCCGAGATAATAAATTAACTTAACGCCGGAAACGGCAAGAGTTGGAGTACAAATTGGGAAAGTTACATCCGGGCTGTTACAACACTCCACCACTACGAAAGGATCTCGTCCCGAGATCTAGGACTGAAAGAACGCCGGGTACTCAGAACGGAGGTGATCCTCGCATTCCCAGGTAGCTTCACGGTCGGAATGGTGTGACCACTTGACTTTGAGAAATTTGATTGACTTGTTGCGAGTCTTGCGTTCAGTCTGTTCAAGAATAGCAACTGGGTGCTCACGATAAGAGAGATCTTCTTGGAGCTCAATGTCCTCGAAGTTGACGGTGCGGTCGGGAGTCTTGAAGCACTTTCGGAGCTGAGAGACATGGAACATGTCATGAACATTTGCAAAGTTTGAACGAAGCTCGAGTTGATAGGCGAGGTCGCCTCTCTTGTTGACAACCTTGAAAGGTCCCACGTATCTAGGGGCCAGCTTCCCTTTGATACCGAAGCGATGAGTACCTTTCATAGGAGAGACGCGGAGGTAAACATGATCTCCGATCTCGAAAGCCAAATCATGGTGCTTACTATCATAGTAGCTCTTCTGACGGGATTGGGCTGCTTTGAGGTTATCACGAATGACTTTGCACATTTCCTCTGCCTCTGTGATTAAGTCATTACCCAAAAGCTGACGTTCACCGGTTTCAGACCAATTGAGAGGGGTACGACACTTCCTTCCATACAGAATTTCAAAAGGGGCCTTGCCCGAACTTGCTTGAAAACTGTTGTTGTAGGAGAATTCAGCATAAGGAAGACAATCCTCCCACTTCATGCCGAAGGAGATCACACAAGCCCTAAGCATATCTTCAAGAATCTGGTTGACACGCTCGACTTGACCGCTAGTTTGATGATGGAAAGCTGTACTGAAGCGGATGTTCGTGCCCATGGCCTTCTGAAAAGAATCCCAAAACTTCGAGGTAAAGATGCTGCCACGGTCTGAAGAGATCACTTGAGGAATACCGTGCATAGAGACAATACAAGAGGTATAAAGTTCCGCCAATTGAGCTGCAGTGATCGACTCTTCGATAGGCAGAAAGTGAGCCACTTTAGTGAGTTTGTCGATGACAACGAATATAGCATCATTGCCACGCTTGGACTTTGGAAACCCAGTCACGAAGTCCATCTCAATGTGGTCAAACTTCCATTCTGGAATTGCACGAGGCTGGAGGAGACCTGCTGGCCTTTGGTGTTCTGCCTTCACTCTTCTGAAGACATCACATTCATTCACGAATTGAGCGATCTCGCGCTTCATTCGAGTCCAATAATAAGCTTGCTTGAGGTCCTGATACATCTTCGTGCTCCCAGGGTGGATGGAGAGGAGAGAATTGTGAGCCTTGTTCAAGATCACTTTACAGAGGTCACCTTTGGGTACAACAATACGATCCTCGAAGAAGAGAGTGTCCTTGTCATCAAGGCGGTAGCACTTGTACTTGGACTGGCTCTTGGCAATCCCAATCTTCACCTTTTTCACCATAGCATCAAGAAGCTGGGCTTGGCGAATCTGGTCTTCTAAGGTAGGAGAGACTTGAAGGTTGGCGAGGAATCCTTGAGGAACAACTTGCAGGTTAAGTTTGCGGAAAGCTTCACAAAGCTCGGGTTGATAAGGCTTAAGAATCAGACTGTTGCAGTAAGCTTTCCTGCTCAATGCGTCAGCAACCACATTAGCCTTGCCTGGAGTATACTCAATACTCGGATTATACTCTTGAATCATTTCGACCCATCGAGTTTACCTGAGGTTGAGATTAGGTTGAGTGAAGATGTACTTGAGACTCTTGTGATCAGTGAAAATGTCCACTTTTCTTCCCAATAGAAGATGTCTCCAAGTCAAAAGAGCATGCACAACTGCCGCCAACTCGAGATCATGAGTGGGGTAGTTCTTCTCATTAGGCTTCAACTGGCAAGATGTATAAGCAACAACTTTCTTCTCTTGCATCAATACTGCGCCAAGACCTTGGAGAGAGGCATCACAAAAGACCTCGTACGGCTTGGATTCATCAGGCGGAGTGAGAACTTGAGCAGTGATCAATTTCTCTTTCAAAGTGTTGAAAGCAATATCACACTCCGGAGACCAAACGTTCTTGACGTGCTTCTGGAGAAGATTTGAGAGAGGATTCGCAATCTTAGAAAAGTTTTCAACGAATCTTTGGCAATAGCTTGCGAGACCGAGGAAGCTACGGAGTTGCTTCACGTTCTGAGGAGGTTCCCAATTCACAATTGCAGACACCTTCTCAGGATTCACGGCAATGCCCTTGGCAGAGATGATATGACCAAGATAAAGAACCTCATCGAGCAAAAATTCACACTTGGAGAACTTGGCATAGAACTGATGTTCCCTGAGCTTATCAAGAACCAAACGCAAGTGCTTGGCATGATCTTCCCTGTTCTTCGAGAAAACCAGAACGTCATCGAGATAGACCAAAACGAAGTCATTGGTGTAGGCGTTGAAGATGAAGTTCATCATGCGAGAGAACGTCGAAGGAGCGTTGACGAGGCCAAAAGACATGACAGTGTATTCATATGAACCAAAGCTTGTCCTGAAAGCTGTCTTGGGGATATCTTGCTCACGGATTCGAATCTGATGATAACCCATACGGAGATCAAGCTTGGAGAATACTTGGGCACCTTTGAGTTGTTCGAACAGCTCATTGATGTTGGGAAGTGGGTATTTATTCTTGATGGTCTTCTTGTTCACTGGACGGTAATCAACACAAAGTCGGTCCGTTCCATCCGTCTTCTTCACAAAAAGAACACCACAACCCCACAGAGAAGAACTAGGCCGGATGAGACCCATTTTCTCTTGAATATCGAGTTGCTTCCTTAGCTCCTTCAACTCTTCAGGTCCGAGCTTGTAAGGACGCTTGCACACAGGTTCCGTGCCAGGCTCAAGATCAATAACGAATTCAACTGGCCGGTGCGGAGGCATTCCTGGAAGCTCTTCTGGAAAGACGTCTTGATATTCGCAAACGACTGGAATTTGTGAGATGGCATTGAGTTCACCCTTCTCATTGAGAGAAAATAGACGGATGGTATTATCCCGAGCGGAAAAGACAATTACATCCTCAGACGAATGAGTCAATTGAATCTGCCTGGCAGCATAATCAAGCTGAGCCTTGTGCTTAGAAAGCCAATCCATCCCAAGAATAAGATCAATATCCGAGTCACCAAGAACATTTGGAGAGGACAAGAACTTATAGTCACCCAAAGTGATAGTAACATCCGGAACGCATACTCGAGATGTAATTTGACGGGCCGGAGAGACAATAGCCAACGGTTTCGGCAACACTTGAGTAACAAAATCATGCTTAGATGCAAAAGGTCTCGAGATGAAACAATGCGATGCACCAGTGTCAAAAAGAACTTTTGCAGGAACATCGTTAACAGGAAGGTTACCCATAATCACATCTGACTAGTCCTCTGCCTGAGCTGCATTCACCATATTGACCTTGGCGTACTTGGGGTTATGCTTGACCACAATGTACTTGCCGATCTGACAGGAGGAGGAGGAGGAAGACGCCTCTGGTTGAAACACTTGTTGGCATAGTGACCCTTCTGTTGGCACTTGTTGCACGTGACCTCTGAAAGCGGACGGTGATACGGAGCACTCGATCTTGGAGGTTGAGACGAAGTCTTGTTCTGAAAGCCAGGGTTGGGTGGGTGGGAAGAACCACTGCCACCTTTGCTCTTCTGCTGATACGGCTGACGGAACGGAGGAGGAGGAAGCCAATACTTCTGCTGCTTGGCCACTTGAGTAGAGGAAGAAGGAGTAGCATCTCTGACTCGCTTCTTGGAAGCATCACACCTCAACTGAGCGGCCTCTTGCTTCAGTGCCATGTTGTAGAACTCATCGTACCTCCAGGGCTCGAAGAGAACAAGAGCTAGCTGAATTTCTTCTCTGAGACCACCCCTGAACTGGTATATCATGCTCTTCTCATCAGGGACGTCCTGCTTGGAAAAGCGGGCGAGCTTCTGGAACAACTTGTTATAGTCATAGACAGATAAAGAGCCTTGCTTCAGGTTGCGGAATTCCTCACGCTTGCTTTCAACCACGCTCTGAGGAATATGATGAGCTCGGAAATCTCGACGGAAATCATCCCAAGTGATAACACGTCCACCTCTAGAGTCCTTGTACTGCTGGAACCATTCTGCAGCTTGATCTTTGAGTTGGAAGGAAGCGAACTTAACAAAGTCCTCAGGCCTGACGTTACTGCACTCGAAATGCTTGCACAGATCCACAAGCCAATCGTCAGCATCGGTTGCCTCAACACAATTGCTTAAAGTCTTTGGCCCGTTAGCAAGGAACTGGTTGAGTGTAGCAAAGTGATTCTGATTGCTGCCTTGATTCCCTTGGTTGCCTTGATTGCGCTCTTGAAGAATTTGCATGATCAACTGTGTGTTTGCATTGGTTGCGGCCATCACAGCTTGCCATGCCTCCGGAGGAGGTGGAGGTGGTGGCGGATCAGGATTCAGAGTTGTGCATGTTGGAGGAGCCATCCTGAAGAGGTTGACATCCATTAGCACATTGACAGACAAATATTAAAGCTGAATCCAATGGAATGAAAATTGCAACATATAGTCTTCACATCCGAACAAAATGAGCGAATGCATTCCTCTTGAAATGGTCACATATCCATAAATTGAGAAGCCACGTAGAATTAAGGTAGAGAAATAATTCAACAAGGTACGGATCAAGAACGAATAATCGGTAAGAAATCCCAATCTCAAACCAATATCCGTGGAAGAAGAACTAGAGCTACTAGAATTCCCACCTATGAAACTCCCGAACCTTTCCGGTTATGCAATCAGGTGTTGGGGATACAGGGGAAGCATAATATCTCACCCAAACTAGCAAATCCTACATCCAGCTGTATCCATCCTTCAACACATAACCAAGAAACCTTCGGAAGCCATCTACCTCAACCTTCGAAAAGCATCCTTTATACAAGTTATGGCGATACTCCCGAACTCCGGCCCCAGTACTGGGTGGCGTCGAGGTTATCTCACCAACGAACTGCATAAAAGAGATTTTTGATGTCGGCGTACTAAACTCAGGTATTCTAGAACTGCAATGATAACATTATGATGACAACACCTCAGAGCTCAACTCCCCGGGACACTTCCACTAAACCCCTGACAGGAGGCACCAAGACAATGTTCTCATCATAAAACCATCGGAACAATTCCAAGATACCCGCGTGATCCTAAAATTTTTTTAGTGAAATTTGAGAAGAGAAGAGTCAAAACTCTACGTCAGGATGCCATACCAGAGCGATGAGGAGACTAGGAAGTAAAAAAGAATTCCTAAACTCTTCGATATATAGTTCCTAAATGACTCAAAACATTTTTCTAGACACAACTCGGCCGCTAAAACGATCAAGCAATGGGGCTCCTAAGGTCGGGGAAGGCTCTGATTACCAACTTGTAACACCCTCGATGCGACTATATCTCCCACGTGTCGAGGAACGACTTAGAGGCATAATCGCATTGAAGGCATATGTCGCAAGTTAGGCAATATTCACAAACATCCCATGTAATATAAATCATAAAGGGGAGATAACATAGTTGGCTTACACTCGCCACGTCAATCAAGTACATAAATAACATTACATCATCCAAACACTCATGGCCCGACTACGGCGCCAAAATAAAAGAGAACCCAACATGCGACAACGGTCCCGTTCACCCCCAACTGGGCACCACTACCGATCATCGGGAAAGGAAACATAGTAACGTTGAGAGTCTTTGTCGAACTCCCACTTGAGCTCAAACGCGTCTCCTGGAGCGGAATCATCAGGCCCTGCATCTGGTGTAATAGTAATCTGTGAGCCACAGGGACTCAGCAATCTCGCACCCTCGCGATCAAGACTATTTAAGCTTATAGGTATGGCAAGGTAAAAATATATGTGGAGCTGCAGCAAGCGACTAGCAAGTATGGTGGCTACTTATTCGCAAAAGAGAGCGAGAAGAGGAGGCAAAGCGCGAGCGAGAAACTAGAGAGCAACCTGCGCAAACATTACTCCAACACCGTGTCCGCTTCCCGGACTCCGCTGAGAAGAGGCCATCACGGTAACACACTCGGTTGATTCATTTTAATTAAGTTAAGGTTCAAGTTATCTACAACCGGACATTAACAAATTCCCATCTGCCCATAACCGCGGGCACGGCTTTCGAAAGTTCAATCCCTGCAGGGGAGTCCCAACTTAGCCCATGACAAGCTCTCACGGTCAACGAAGGAAAAGACCTCCTCCCAATTCGTTCCGATCAGACTCGGTATCTCGGTAATTCAAGACACTTCGACAGGTTAAAACAAGACCAGCAACACCGCCCGAATGTGTCGACAAATCCCGATAGGAGCTGCACATATCTCTTTCTCAGGGCACAATCGGATAAGCAATCCGTACAACTAAAACCAGCCCTCGAGTTTCCCCGAGGTGGCG
>NC_057809.1:416937169-416939563 GCF_018294505.1 Triticum aestivum
GGGCTCTAGGTTGGACCAACACTCAGAGGAGCACTGGCCGGGGGGGGGGGTTAAAATAAGATGACCCTTGAGTCTGCAGAACCCAAGGGAAAGAAAAGGCTAGGTGGAAAATGGTAAAACCAAGGTTGGGCATTGCTGGAAAAGCTTTAATGAAGGTGAACTATCAAGTGGTTCCCATTATAACCCAACCACGTAAGGAACGCAAAAATCCGGGAACATAACACCGATATGACGGAAACTAGGGCGGCAAGAGTGGAACAAAACACTAGGCGAGAGGCCGAGCCTTCCACCCTTTACCAAGTATATAGATGCATTAAGATAACATAGCAATATAATGATATCCCAACAAATAAATAAATGATGTTCCAACAAGGAACGGCCTCCAATCTTCACCTGCAACTAGCAATGCTATAAGAGGGGCTAAGCAAAGCGGTAACATAGCCAATCAACGGTTTGCTAGGACATGGGGGTTAGAGGTTTGACATGGCAATTTGGGAGGCTTGCAAGCAAGTGGTAGGCATCGTAGCATTGGCATAGCAAAAGAGCGAGCAAACTAGCATATCAAAGATAGTAGTGATTTCGAGGGTATGATCATCTTGCCTGCACAGTTGTCAGAATTGACTGGATCCTTGAAAGCAAACTGAACGGGCTCCTCGTTAGCGAACTCATCTCCCGGCTCTACCCAAACAATACAAACAAGCAACAAGGATACAATCAACCACGTGCAAGGAACAAACAATATGATGCAATGATGATATGCTATGCGGGATGCGAAATGCAAGATATGATAGGAAATGCATGAACCTAGCCTCAACTTGGAAATCCAAGTGGTCCACTGGAGAGATGAGATGAAATCGCTTGAAAACGATATAAAGAACGCCGGAATCGGAGTTACGGTTTGGAAATGGCAAGCGATTCAAAAATGACACCGGTCTGCGATTTACAGCAAGTAGGCATCTAAATGCAATGAAATGAACATGCTACAGCACCCAAACATGACAACAAAATAGATGGCAGGGATGAAAACAAGATGATTAACAAAAGTCTAGCACTGAGCTACGGCCAAATCATCCATTAACAGGTTCAAACAAGCATGGCAAAAATGCATATGACAAACAGATCTCAGACTTAGTGAAATTAACACTAGTCTGGAATTTCAGATCAGATAGCCCTCTTCGGAGCAACAAAACTACATGCTACAGGATCTGAACATGGCAAAGTAAAGCATGGAATGGAGCTACTCAAAGAGCTTAACAAAAGTCCCTTAGTGACCTTGAGCCAAAAGGGGTCAGAAGATACAATTGCAAGCATGTGAACATAGCAAAAACATAATCAGATCACAGACTTAGTGGAAACCGACACATGCTGAAATATAACTCAAGTAGGCATGTTTACGAGCTCGATGCACTCACTACAGAGCAAGTCATGGAAATAAAAGCATACATACATCAAGAATACACAGAATACAAGCTAGACATGGGAAGAACAATAACATGGCACGCACGGATCAACTACAACATCACCGACAAAATTGCATACAAGTTGACAATCTGCCCAGATTCACAAAGTAGCAAAAGTAGAGCTCGATTGACTCAAGCTAGGGTGCTCCATAATTGCAAACAAAGACATGGATGGATAGAGCACTAAAATATTAACAAAACTTCCTTACTGATCATCCTCAAAAGAGGCACGGATCACTTGGAAACAACATGAACATATGGCATCATGAGATAAACAGCACAAAGACTTAGTGGAATTACTAAGTCCCTGAAAACAGAGTTAGCAAGTGCACCACTTTGCAAGCTTGCACAAGTCACCACACACATCACAAAAATACATGGGTTGCACCTCTGGAAAGATGAAAAAACCCTTAACAAAACACATGTAGAGCATCAGGGCATATCATGCACACATTAATCATCGCAAAAATGACAAAAACCTAAACGTAGTAGCAGATTTGACAATTATCTCAAGTAGCCCTCTTCTAATGGCATTTCGGGCATCAAGATGAACTCAAATGAAAATGATGCAATGGAATGAAATGATGTACTCTCTGTGTTGAACATTTTGATATGCTATATGCATGAATCGGAGCTACGGTTGCAAAGTTACGGAGCCGTGAACATGTGTACTTGGATCTGCAATTTCGGGACTTAGACAAAAAAATCAACCTCTAGGGTTTACTGTTCATCCGAATCTAGATATCGCGAAAGCACTGTAGCGGCGGCGGCTCCGGCGCTCGCCGGCGACGAGGGATCGCCGGAGAAGGAGGGAGGGCTGGCCGGAGTGGTGGCGCTCGCCGGAGTGCTCCGCGGGGACCGGAGCGGGCGGTTGCGGCGGTTGGTGGCGATGGGAGAAGGCGGCGGCGGCCTGGCGCGTCAGGGCGGCGCGGTT
>NC_057809.1:416940018-416973861 GCF_018294505.1 Triticum aestivum
GAGGCGGCGGCGGCGGCTCCTCTAGCCCGTGCGCGGGCGCGGGCGGGCCAGCCACGAGCCACGGCGGGCTCCGGCGGCGGCGGTGGAGAGAGAGGGAGGCGGGCGTATAGGAGGCTGCCACGTGGCGGCGGACACGTCCGTCGGCAGGGAAAGTGTCCGGCGGCGCGCGAGGTGGATTTTAGGGTTTCGGACGAGGGGGGATCCGGATTTCGGGGAAGGGGTCTTTAAATAGGCATAGAGGGAGCTAGGAGAGTCCAAATGAGGTGCGGTTTTCGGCCACGCGATCATGATCGAACGCTCTAGATGATGGAGCAGAGCTAGGTGGGTTTTGGGCCAAATTGGAGGGGTGTTGGGCTGCAACACACACAAGGCCTTTTCGGTCCCTCGGTTAACCGTTGGAGTATCAAACGAAGTCCAAATGATATGAAACTTGACAGGCGGTCTATCGGTAGTAACCCAAGGCCGCTTGGCAAGTCTCGGTCCAATCCGGAAATGTTTAATACCCACACACGAAAGAAAGGTAGAAATGACCACCGGAGGAGAACGAAGCGCCGGAATGCAAAACGGACAACGGGGAAAATGCTCGAATGCATGAGATGAACACGTATGCAAATGCAATGCACATGATGACATGATATGAGATGCATGACAACGACAACAACACACGGAGACAAAGACCCGAACCCGAGATAATAAATTAACTTAACGCCGGAAACGACAAGAGTTGGAGTACAAATTGGGAAAGTTACATCCAGGCTGTTACACTTTGTTTTGCAGGTTTGATGTGAATAGTATGGCTCATGTGCATGTGATGCATGTGTGTAATTTATACATGGCTTGCATGTCATGTTTGTCAGGCGGCAGGAGCCAAAGTGCTGTCATTATAATGTATAACGACCTACGTGTCGACTTGTGACTCTATGTAAAATTCACTACTAGTTGTAGTAGTTGGATTATAGAGATCAGGTTGGTAGCTTGGAGTCCCGGCGTGACGAATAAGATGGAGTTCCTAGATGGTCATCAGAGTCGGAACCGACCTGGAAGAATTGCTATGAAGGAGCCATATTATTTCACAATATATGTTTTATTTGTGATTGTTATGCTTCTTGTTTTCTATGCATGTTAGAATATCAAGAATTTTTCCATTCCCGATGTTGCACCTTCGCACGTCAAGTATGTCTAGTAGCGGGCTCATTAAATTGGGGTGCTGCTAGGTGTCCTTGAACTGAAGGGTTCGTGTCGGACACGGACATGCGCTGCATCTGGTTAACTTGACAAGGCTAACAAAACCGTTTTGGGCCTTGTGGCAAGGAAGGTTGGGGGCCGGGGTATGATATACCTTCCCGACTGACACGAGTCGTATAGAGATACAGTTAGCAAGGAGTTGCTTACCGGATAGGCAAGTTGTCTAGTAGTGATGCTAAAGCTCACTAGTCGTATGTGCTACTCGGATCCTGAATCACTGAGAGTTTGCAGAGGGATGCCGACTTCAGTGGGAGTATTTATATCTAAGGCTTGAATTACTCTACATAAACACATTGCTTAGTGATTGCATATTTTCTGTTGTAGATCAATGGCACTACCTGCTCAACCCAACTTCACATTGAAATCAATTCTGGAAAAGGATAAATTGAATGGAACAAACTTTACCACCTGGTATAGAAATCTGAGAATTGTTCTCAAGCATGATAAAAAGGAACATGTTCTAGAGGATCCACTTCCAGAGGAACCTGCCGATAATGCTAGCACCACAACTAAGAATGCCTACCAAAAACTCGTTGATGAATCAACGGAGATTAGCTGTCTGATGCTGGCTTGTATGGAGCCCGATTTGCAACAACATTTCAAAAATGTTGAGGCTTACGATATGATCGAAACTCGCAAGAGCATGTTTCAGACACAGTCTAGGACCCAAAAGGTTCAACGTATGGCAATCCTTGATGGATTGCAAGCTGAAGGAAGGTGATCCACTGAGCCCACATGTGATCAAGATGATCGGATATTTGCAAGCTTTGGATCGTTCGGGCTTCCCGCTCTTGGATGAGCTGGCTACTGATGCAGTTCTGGGTTCTCTTCCGCCCAACTATGGGACGTTCATCTCGAACTATCATATGCATGGCATGAATAAGAAGCTCACTGAATTGCATGGGATGCTCAAAGTGGCAGAGCAGGATATTAAGAAAGGCACACATCAAGTGTTGATGGTGCAGAAATCGGTTAAGTTCAACAAGAGTTGGTCCAAGAAAAAGGCTAAGGCAAAGGGCACGGAGACGGTAACCTCTGCCGCTGCGCCGAAGTCTAGACCGGACTCAAAGACCATTTGCTATCATTGCAAGGAGACTGGTCACTGGAAGAGGAACTGTAGCAAGTGGCTTGCAGAGCATGGCAAGAAGGACAGAAATGCTTCTTCAAGCAAAGGTACACTTGTTGCATATCTTATAGACATTTACCTTGCTGACATACCTAGTAGCTCTTGGGTATTTGATACCGGATCGGTTGTTCATATTTACAACTCATTGTAGGGGCTGGTAAGAACTAGTCATGTGGCACAAGGGGAGATTGACATTAGGGTCGGCAACAAAGCAAGAGTTGCTGCGTTGGAAGTCGGCACGATGCAGCTCCAGCTTCCTTCTGGATTTATTTTGGAATTAAATAATTGTTATTACATTCCTGCACTTAGTCGGAAGATTATTTCTGCCTCATGCTTGATGACTTAGGGTTATAAATTCAATTTAAAGGACAATGGTTGTTCGATTTATTTGAATGAGATGTTCCACGGCTATGCACCCATTGTTGATGGGTTATTTATATTGAATCTGGAACAGGAACCGGTCTATAACATGAATGTCAAGAGGCATAAGCCTAATGAGATAAATCCAACATACTTCTGGCATTGTCGGCTTGGACACATTAGTCTAAAACGCATGAAGAAGCTCCATGATGATGGACTCCTAACTTCGACCGACTTTGTGTCATTCGAGACATGCGAATCATGCTTTCTCGGCAAGATGACTAAGTCTCCTTTCGCAAAGAGTTGCGAGAGGGCATCCGAGCTGTTGGAGCTTATACACAGCGATGTGTGTGGTCCAATGAGCACAACCGCTAGAGGTGGCTATTAGTACTTCGTGACTTTTACCGATGACTTGAGTAGATATGGATATATCTATTTGATGAGGCACAAGTTAGAAACTTTTGAAAAGTTCAAAGAGTTTCAGAACGAGGTTGAGAATCAGCTCGGCAAGACTATAAAACTTCTATGATCTGATCGTGGAGGTGAGTACATGAGCCAAGAGTTTGATGATCATCTGAAAAGCCAAGGTATAGTACCTCAGCTCACACCTCCGGGTACGCCATAGAGAAATGGCGTATCGGAACGGAGGAATCGTACCTTGTTGGACATGGTTTGGTTAATGATGAGAAAATCGGTTTTACCCTTGTCATTCTGGGGATACGCTCTAGAAATTCCAGCTTTCACACTGAATAGGGTACCATCAAAATCCGTAGATAAGACACCACATGAGATGTGGACCGGGAAGACTCCCAATTTGTCTTTTCTAAAGATTTGGGGTTGTGAAGCATTTGTCAAGTGACTTATGTCAGACAAGCTTACACCCAAGTAAGACAAATGCATATTCATGGGATATCCGAGGAAACCTTGGGATATAGCTTCTACAACTGGGAAGAGAACAAAGTATTTGTTGCTCGGAATGGGGTTTTCCTTGAGAAAGAGTTTCTCACTCGGGAGGCCAGTGGGAGGACATTCCGACTCGAAGAAATTCGAGTACCACTCGGGGACGGCTCGGCGAGTGATGAGATCTTATCGGAGTCTGTCAGGGAACCCGTAGTAGAAGCGGCACCGGAACCACGGAGGTCGGAAAGATTGCGCAGAGTGTGTGATGTATTGTTGCTAGAAAGTGACGAGCCGGCCATGTATGCGGAAGCGATGGTGAGCTCGAATTCCGAGGCATGGCTAGAGGCCATGAGATCCGAGTTAATGTCCATGGATGAAAATCAAGTCTGGGACTTGGTTGATCCGCTGCCTGGCGTAAAGGCTATTGGCTGCAAATAGGTCTTTAAAAACAAAACTGCTGTGGATGGAAATGTTCAGATCCATCGGCTTGTCGCTAAAGGTTATGGACAAGTTCAAAGAATTGACTACGACGAGACTTACTTGCCGGTAGCGAAGCTGAAGTCGGTGAGGGTCGTACTAGCTATAGCTGCATATTTCGATAACGAGATATGGCAGATGGATGTCAAAACGGCTTTCCTTCATGGAAATTTAACCGAGGATGTGTATATGATACAGCCCGAAGGTTTTGTTGATCTGACTAGCACTAGTAAAGTATGCAAGCTCAAGAGTTCCATTTATGGGTTGAGGCAAGCATCTCGGAGTTGGAACATTCGTTTTGATGAGGTCGTCACTGGTCTCGGTTTCATCAAAAGCGATGAGGACGCTTGTTTATACAAGTAGTTAAGTGGGAGCTTGATTGTGCTTTTGATCTTGTATGTGGATGACATACTACCGATCGGAGATGATGTTTCGATGCTGAACTCGGTCAAGGAATCATTGAATGGCAAGTTTTCAATGAAGGACCTTGGTGAGGCAGTTTACATTTTAGGCATAAAGATCTATAGAGATAGATCGAGGAGGCTTCTCGGCTTGAGCCAAAGCACGTACATAGATAAAGTGTTGAAGCGGTTCAACATGAGTGAGTCCAAGAAAGGGTTTTTGCCTGTCTCACACGGTATAAGGCTAAGCGAGACTCAGAGTCCTTCGACATCTGATGAGCAAAGCAGGACGAGTCGGATTCCGTATGCCTCAGCAATTGGATCCATCATGTATGCCATGATATGTACACGGCCTGATGTTGCTTTTGCAATAAGCCTAACAAGTAGATATCAAGCCAACCCAGGTGAGAGTCACTTGGCAGCGGTAAAGACTATTTTAAAGTACCTGAAAAGGACTAAAGAAATGTTCCTAGTTTATGGAGGTGAGGAAGAGCTCGCCGTAAGAGGTTACGCCGATGCTAGTTTCCAAACCGACAGAGATGATTGTTGATCATAGTCCGGATTCGTGTATGTCATGAACGGAGGAGCAGTGAGCTGGATGAGTTCCAAGCAAGATACGATGGTCGATTCTACCACAGAAGTCGAATATATTGCAGCTTGTGAAGCTGCAAAGGAAGGTGTTTGGATCCGGAACTTTCTCGATGACCTTGGTATTTTCCCAGCCTCGGTAAAACCGTTGGACCTTTATTGTGATAATTCTGGTGCCATCGCACAAGCCAAGGAGCCGAGGGATCACCACAAGACCAGACACATAGATCGGAAATATCACCTGATACGAAAGATCGTAAAGAATGGTGATGTTGAGTTATGCAAAATTCACACGGATGCAAATGTTGCAGATCCGTTGACTAAGCCGCTTCCACAAACCAAGCATGAGGGGAATGTTAGAGCTATGGGCATTCGATGTCTATTTGATTGTCTCTAGTGCAAGTGGGAGACTGTTGGAGATATGCCCTAGAGGCAATCATGTATGATGGTATTTCCTATGTGTTTATGAATAAAGATAGTCCTTGGACATTATCAATGATGTGTATCAGCAAGTACGTGACTTGTTTGTGGGACTATGCATTGTATGATGACTGTCCTAAAAGGTCCCTAGTCGAAAGGGTTGTGTGGACGCACAGCCGACTAGACTAGCATATGACACGGTCGATGGCTTGGTGTCACTAGCCATGGAGCATTGGGTGCTAACCGGATAATATGGACTTCGAAGGATCTGGTCGGACTCGACGTAGTCGGATCCGAGTCAAGATAAGGTCAACTATGAGATGCAGCGATATGTGATCTGTGAGTCTCTAGTACAACGTACATTCTATGTCCTAAGACCTGAGCTGGTGTATGAACTCGGGATGGTGACAGACTTGCTTTGGGCCAACCAAATGCTACTCCGTGACTGGGTAGTTACAAAGGTAGGTTTCGGGCTTGTTTAGACACATGCTGCGAGACATGGTCGAGCAAGATGGGATTTTCTCCTCCAATCAGGAGAGATATACTCTGGGCCCCTCATGTGATCTGACCAAGATAAGCATGGCAATGCGACAAGGATTATGAGATGATCCGGTTTGTGGTCGGCATCACTGGAATGAGACAGAGGTCGGGCTAGCACAAGGATGACAGACTAGCCTTGAGCCCGACAACATATATCGTGTGGAAAAAGGAACGGAAGTATGATGTATAGGTTCACCTAACTAGCTTCATAGTCTGCTTGGTGTTCGGCATGCCTTGCTAGGGGCCGCTACCAACCATGCAGTTCGGAGGTGATCCGAACTACGACCAAGCCGGCTTGAACCTAAGGGGTCGCGCGCTTAAGGGAAGGAACCTACTAGGTCGGATCCGAGGACACTGGTCGGATGTGGTCCGAGCTGTATTCGAATTGTGGCCGAGTAGACTTATGGGCTTTAGGGTCCATGCGAGGCCCAAGTGTTGAGCCCATGATGGACGCCTATATAAAGTGGGGTGTGGCACACTCATGTGGTTGATCGCTTCGGCAATGTCACTAGGGTTTGCATGTGTTGAGAATAGACACCTCCACTCGCCGCCGGTTGTGTAATCGGACCTAGCAGTCCGCCGCACGATGTTCCTCCTGCACACGCGGATACCGTTAGAGGCATTGCACTTGTGCCGCTCTGGCGAACTTGTACGTGGGAACCGACAACCGGCTGTTTGAGTGAGATCGGACAAGGAGGAGACGATTCACGCGGACGCGCTGCCCCAACTCTTCTTCTGCTGCACGACACTATGCGTCTAGTGGTAACGAACTATGATCCATCTCTCGTAGCATGTTCTTGGTTGTTCTGCGTGTAGTAAATTTTAATTTGCAGTCGACGCACCCTGCCGTAGAACCCAACATTGCTCCCACAGTATGCTCTCATAGACTGCCGTCCTCGAGTCACGCCGCCACCGCTGGCGACGTTCTTGTGGAGGCGCACGGCGGTCAGCGCCGCCACCATTGGCGACGTTCGTGTGGAGACGCACGGCGGTCAGCTTCTCCCACAGTATGCGCATTCTAGACTGAGGGCCCGTGCATGTCGGTGTAGCGCTGAATGTTAGCTGATAGACGCTGTTAATCTCACTATTTGCCGAAGTAGTTTACAGTCAATATGCTCTGCTTAAGAAGCTTCCTTGCCCTGTTCTCCACTCAATCTGCTTAGCTGAGATGGCATGCCAAGCCCGATTAGTTGCTAAAATATCCTGCCATATATTTATTGTGACGTAGATTGCCATGGTCTAGTAGCCAATCTGTTAGGTGAAATAGCTCTACACCGTTTTATACTCGATCTTTGTTTCTAAGATGGCCTTCGATAGTTCGATGGCTGTGTGCTCGGCCTCATTAACTGCTGAAACAGGCTGCCATAATTTAGCACTAAAATCTGTTTGTTGTATTAGATTTGAATATATTTCGTTACTTAGATTTGCTCGTCCAAATATCTTGCCATAGCTTTAGACATCGACCTAGGTATTTTTTTTCTGGACTTCATAAAAATGCATATATGTTTTTCCTGTAATATCTAGTAGAAGAACTAATTTGTATGTCTAACAGATGGACATGACTTGGATAACTTCTGCTCGACGATTGTCCGCTGCATATGTCGAGGGGGTTGAAAACTGCATGAACTTTATGAGAGCTGATTACGGTGGTCCAAAATGAGATGTGCTCTGCCTATGTAGTAGTTGTATGAATTCAGTTACAAGACCCCAGTCAACTGTGCAAAATCATCCACACTTATATGGGATGTCGGTCACATATACTAGGTGGGTTCATCATGGTGAAGCTGTGAACATCAATGTTACTGACTACGTGGAAGCAGCAGATCACCATCTTGATCTGCCTGATGCTTAGGTGGAAGAGGAGGAGCAGGTGGTGGCGGCGGAGCCAGTGAGTTTGACCAACATCGAAAAAACAATGCTACGAAATGCTCGTGCATTTCATGAACTTTCACCTGCAGAAGAAAAATGGTGGGCCCGCATGTTGGAACAATGCAACATGGCTATCACCCCAGGAATAAGCTGTCAGTATTTTCAGCTATGGTCACCTTTCTTCAGGTAAAGACATCTGAGGTGATGACCAACAAATCATTCAATGCGATGTTGGCTGCTTTCCGCAAAGCTTTCCCAGATGCGTCTGAGCTGCCACACACCTACAGTAAAATGAAGAATTTCCTTCATGTAGTTGGAATTGCATATGATATGATCCATGTTTGTAAGAATAATTGTGTTCTGTTCCAGAAGGATTATGCCAACTTATGTGAATGCTCGAAATGCAAATCATCAAGAAGGAAAGATGGCGATGCTGTGAAGAGGATTCCTCATAATGTTCTGAGACATTTTCCAATTACACCAAGATTGCAGAGGTTGTTTCATGATGCTGAAACAATAGAGGATGTATTGTGGCATTCTAGGAACTAGGAGTACAGAGATCAGAATGTAATGAGCCATCCATCACATGGTAGTGAGTGGAAAAGCTTCAATCAGAAACACAAAAAGTTTGAAGCTGACCCGAGAAACATTAGACTTGACTTAGCTTCAGATGGATTTAACCCATTTGGCCACCAGAGCGCCACATATAGCATGTGGCCAGTGCTTGTTATCCCTTACAATATGCCTCCAAATGTCTGCACCAAAGAATGAAACTACATGATGGCCTTGCTCATCCCAGATCCAAAAAGTCCTGGAAAGGATTTTGATTTATTCATGGAGCCTCTTGTGGAGGAACTTCAACAGCTACGGAGGGGTGTTCTCACTATGTACCTATATAGCAGGCCACCAGCTGATTTCTTTCTGCGTGCTGTTATAATTTGGTGCATCCATGATTATCCGGCTTTGGGCACTATGTCAGGGCGAACGACACATGGTTACAATGCATGTGTTCGCTCTGACAGGAATCCACTGTCATACGCAATACTTATCAAGATCTGTTACATTGGAGACCGCCGTTTCCTTGCAAGGACAAGCTGCGTCCTACAAAATACCAAAGACATGTGTTCAATGCAAAGCAAGAAAACCGCGACATGCCAAAGAGGCTCACCGCCGATGAGTTGCAAGTGGAATTAGAGAAGGTCAGGCATATTACACCATGATACCATCCTAAAAATGGTAGCGGGAAAAGGAAGCATGGTAGGGCAGAAGAGATATTATTGTTTACTCGCAGGTCCACTTTGTCGGATTTGGAGTATTGGAAAGATTTGGAGATGCGGCATAATCTTGATGTGATGCACATCAAGAAAAATATATGTGACAGCATTATCGGCACACTTCTTAATATTGAAGGCAAGACAAAAGATACCTTAAAATCTAGGATTAATTTGACACACCTGGGTATCAGAAAGAATTTGTAGGTGCAAGATGAAGGTAAACCACGGGATATGGCACCAGCTGTGTATGTCTTGGACAAGGCAAAAATAAAAGAATTCTGCGAGGTCCTTTCACGTGTGAAATTCCCACATGGAGTTGCTTCCAACCCTGAAAGGAGAGTCAGTGCAGATGGAAACAAGGTACAAGGGTTGAAAACTCATGACTGCCACGTCCTACTTCAAAGGGTTTTACCTTTTATCCTTAGAGGATTGGGCCACCCGGACTTATACAGAGCAGTTGCACAGTTGGGACAATTCTTTAGGGAACTTTGTAGTAGAAATATCAGGGTAGATGCTTTAGAGCATCTTAGAGACAAGATACTAACTAAACTATGCGACCTTGAGAAGATATATCCTCCAGCCTTTGATGTGATGGTGCATTTAGCTGTTCATCTACCTGATGAGGCACTACTTAGAGGTCTAGCACAGTATGGCTGGATGTACCCTATTGAAAGGTGGCTCGGCACTTTCAAGGGCTATGTTAGGAACAGAGCTAGACTCGAGGGTTCCATTGCATAGGCCTACATTGCTACAGAAGCATTGACATTTTGCTCAAAATACATTGAAATGGCTGATCAGCTTAGCAAAGAGGTGGGTGAAGACAATCCCGGGCTCAATGTTTTTTATTATTCTGTTCGAGTTATAGGGAAGAGTCGACTAGAGGACAAACCTAAAGATTTGGACAAAACGGTTTGGTATGTGTTGAATAACTGTCCTGAGATAGTACCTTATATCAATTAAGTGCTAAGTACTGCAGCTTATACATTGTAATCTACTAAACTTGCAGCACATTCTTATATATTTAGATGTTTGACGCGATCATTATGTGTGCAGCATCTACAAAAAGGAGTTACTGCCGCAAAATCCAAGAAACATTGACAAACTGGTTATGGCAGGATTTGCGAAATGGTTCAAGAGCCATGTAAGCTTTTGAATTGCATTGTCAGTTTTTTAATATATTGAGTACATAAGATGATCATCTTGTCTACTAAACTTTTTTAATATATATAGGTTAAGAAGATGCGGGAGGATGGGCAAGCAGTTGATGATGCCCTTTACGCACTAGCAATGGGTCCTGATACTCGGGTAAGACATTATGAATCTTGCGTTCCGGGAGATGTGCGCTACAACACCCTTGCACACAATGAAGGCAGGAAGACACAAAACAGTGCCATCATGAGCATGGATACGTACGGCATAGAGACAACTGAAATGTATACTAACGTAGTAGACATTGTTCAGTTGCAGTATATATCCAGTTTCGAGGATCATCGGTGTGTGGTTCTGTTGTGCTGTCGTTGGTATAACCTGTTTTCCAAGATCGCAAAACCTAGAGCTGATGATTATTTCAAATCCATCAATGTCAAGGCGGCGTACCAGACCAACGAGCCTTTTATTTTAGCAAATCAAGCAACACATATATTTTTCTTGGAAGACACATTTGCACGTAGCGATGACTGGAGAGTATTGCAAAGGTTTGAGCAGAGGAATTCGCTTAATGAAGTTGCACAACAAGATGATGCTTACATTGCTCCTGATGTACAAGATTCCACAGATGTTCCTAATATCTTTGAGAACCATCACGTCAATGATGCTTGCAAAAAGATTGCCTGTCGTGCTGTGGGCATACAAGAGTTGATCAAGAAGAAGCCAATGTTCGAGGACATTGAGGATGAAGAGGAAGATGACACTCTGGGGAATTACGATCCAGACTGATACACATGGCGAAGATGTTGACGCTGCTGCTGCGGATGATGATTAGATTGCTTTTGTCGTATTTGCCTATCAGAAGACGTTTTTTATCTACTATGTGAAATTGTGTTTGCTATGACAACTGAAACCTGATGAACGTGTGGTTTAGTATTTTGCTATGGGGAGATCACTTGTTATGTATGTTCATTTTTGTTTGGTGATTGTATGATGACTAAAACATGATGACATTGTTGTTTAGTTGTACTCATATTTGGCTGTGAAACTTGAATTTGATGACACAGTTTGTTGTTGGACTACAATTTGCTCGACATCTTTGAATGGGAACAAAGTTGACCCGACAGGGCCTCTGCTAATTTATTTATTTATTACCAAAAGGGCCTATTCTATTTATTTATTTATGAGAAAAAGGGGGTACCCCCCATTTCTGTTAATAGAAATCATTAGATGTTCACAACACTATGCCCAGCCTGCTACACAGGTTTCATTCATTACTAGTTTCAGCAAAGTGCTCATGTCATAGCCACTGAATACATCACGAGTGCTACATACACTGCAAATAAAGAGACAATCATCCTACAGAGCACATCGATTTTGCCCATTATCTTCACAAGCTCTTTCATCTCCTCATTGCTGTCAAGGCCATTCAGCAGCTGTTGCTTGGCCATGATCAGAGGAACCACATCTTTAACCTTCTGCTCTCCATATTCCTCTTCTGTCGTTCCTTCAGTTACTTGTCCAACACCCCAACCTGCTGGTATTGGGATTCCTCATCTAACCAAATAATCAGCGTAGTTGCGTTCCCCCACATCAGCAACTTCCTAGAAATACAAATCACACGAATCTTCCCTTTTCTGCACGAATCAAATTGGAAGATCATCAACCAAACTATTAAAAATATCAACAACTGAAAGCAGTAGAACAACACTTAAACATATTATTACCCCATGATATGGGCATTTGTAGAAGACTCGGCCAGGGTTGAGGATTGTGGTTGAGACGCGGCGGATGACTCTGCGTGATTTGCAGTAGTGGCACCACACCAATGGCAGCGGGTTGCGATGAGCAACCGGCTGCGGTGCGTGTGCCGGCGGGGGTGTGATGAGACCCACATGCGATGGTACAGGTGGCAACTTGGCGCATATTTGGTTGGTGCCTGCTGAAGAGTAGGTGGATGAGCAGCCAGCGGACATGGTTACTGCGGCCAGAGCTTCTGATGCTAGGCAGAGTAAGTAGAGAAGAGGAGAAGCGAACGTTGGATATGTCAGTTTCATTACTTGAAGAGTAGCATAGCACCATATATAGTCATAGTCTAGGTTTGGATTCGAACCAGCTACAGGAGCACGTCTCTTTTTTTCTAAAACTCAGCAACGTCTCTTTACTAGTACACTAGCTTGTTATGTACTCCTTCTCAAGTCTTTGATTTTCTTTCTTTTTTTGCGAGGAAGGAAGGAGGACAAAATTGAGATTTCCTAGGACTCGAACCCAAACCTCTTGGTTGAAAACCAAGGGTGCTAGTCACTTATGTGGCGAACGTTCCCTGGGAGGAGGAGGGCAGACGAATGCATTTTCCTCACAGTTTTAGTTGTGATGCAAGATCGAACGATCGCAGTTTCGGGAATGTTATCAGGCAACGAGCCCAGTTTTTCTTTTCTTCCTATATATAAAAAAGTATGCTACTTGGTGTCAGCTTAGTCAACAAACGATTGTGCCAACCTTGACCGTTTGATTGACGTTCAACGTCTGTCGTGTTTCTTCAGTCTCTTCTTCCTCCAGCCGCCAAAGCCAAACCAACGCCGGCGGGACCGCCTGCTCCCGCCTCCCATGGCTGGTTGTGCTACCGCGCATGCATCGTGGCCACATCGCACCCTAAAACTCTGCACATCTTCCCCGACTCATGTTCGTTCCCGTCCAAGGCCTCACCATCGTCCTCTACCTTGGTTCAGTCGCCACGGCGCCGTCCTTCGGTGTTGTCAACATGGTCAACAACCGACAGGAATAAGGAGATGACTGTACATGGTGAGGATGACAGTAGGGACCCAGCAGCGCCGTGGTGATTTTGTTTTTTTGGGACGGAGAAGGGTATCAACTGGGTTGTTCGGGAGCTGTGGCCCGTCTAGCACATGACCAGCCCAGTTTGTTTTTTTCCTTTCTGAAAATGGCTAGCCCAGCTATTTTGTTTTTCTACAGAATAACCAACGTAGGCCTACTTGTTTTTCTATGCCCTGCTAGCCGGAAATCTTTCAAGATGAGGAGGGATGCATTTTGCCCAAAAAAGGGCTATAAGTAATAAAAAATGGGCTATAAGTAATATTAAATGGGCTATAAAATGAAAAAATATAGCAAACAGACAAATAGTTCCAAAATACTTTTTTCTTTCAGATTTTGATATTTTAAATTTCATTGTGTTTGTGCGGGTAAAATTTATTGGATTTAAATTAAGGTATGTTTAGTTTTTAAATTAATTTTAATCCAGCTAGAAATTTTGGGTTGTATGTTGTTTGGGACAGAATTGGAGGCTGACTTGTGGGTCTACTAGGTTGACGTGTAGGAAAGTGTCGGAGTAAATGACCACGGGTAGCCTAGCCGGCTTCCCCTGGCACTTCAGAAAAAATTATAGGCCGATCAAGTCTCCAAGCGTCCAAGACATGGGGCCGCCTTCCCCCAGCTGGCTACCTCTCAAGCCAGCTGCGCAAAGGCGGCCCAGCCCTGAAATCCTTGAGGAACAAGAGCATGAGAGGACCGACTTCCAGAAGCCGGCTATGAAAAGGCCGACTCCCAGGAGCTGGCCCCTCAGCAGGCGACTAAGATCTTGCCCTCAGAGTATGGACCCACATAACGGCGACAAGACAGGGCGTGGCTATAGTAAAACCTGCCACCCCCGAATCTCGGCGCACGCATGGCCGCAGTGCACCGTACGGGGCGGCCATCATTCGTCCGGCGCGGCACTGTTGCCACGATGATCGTGACGTCACCACGGCGAGCGGTCAGTACGACCCGTGGGTGGCGGGCCCCCTCGGTCAGGGAGATCTCGAGGGCGGCCAGGCTTCCCACAGTCGGCCAAGGGTATGGCCAGCTTCCAATAGCCGGCCAGCTCTCTCCCTCCAAGGAGGTGCTTCATTAAAGGAGACAGGAGAAGGCAAGGCTATAGTGATGAGCAGCCTCACGGCAGGACTGTAGCCATGCTTACCACGACAAAGCCATCATTACCAGGGGCAAGGTAACAGTAACCAGCCCCCGACAGGACCCCCGAGCGGCGGGGCCGGCCTATCGACCAAAGGGTCGGCAACCGGCGGGCCCACCAGTCGGCGGGCCCCACCAGTCGGCAGAGAAGCCGGGGGGCGTAGACACAGACGGCTAGGGCCCACGCCCAGCCGGTTTACCATTGTACCCATGGGGGTAGGCCTATATAACTCCCCCCCCCCCCCGAGTTCCCATGCAGGTGGGATCGCTCTTTGGATAGTCTTTAGACACCACAAGGAGAAGAGGAGCGGGCTGGCCTGGCCCTCCTTCATCCTTTCACCGAACAGCTCAAGGAGCATTCTGTAGCTACCCATCGAGCTAGTGATCATGCGGAGACCCCGCTGAGCAGCATTAGGGGTGTTATCTCCACGGAGAGCCCTGAAGCTGGGTAAGATTCGCCGGCGTGCATGTCTTCGCCTTATCTCGTTTCCAGGCACCGGCGATGTTTTATTGGCTCCCACAACGATAAGCCATCCTTTGGCATATGTCGCACCAACCACCCGACATTTGGCGCCCACCATGGGCCCAGGTGCACCGTCGTCCAGAGACCTGTTCTGGACGGGAACCCTCTTCCTTCCCAATGTGCGTAGCCAGCCCGGCTCGCACGATGGCGCTTGCCCCGACGCGCTGCAAGACGTCGCCGACGCCTGCGCGGCAAGTTGCCTCGCCGATCTTCTTGGCGAGGCCCGCATCTCTGACGAGCCCGCATCTGACGCGGGCACAGACTGCCCCGAGAGCCACCTCGTCAACCTCCTCGACCAACCCACGTCTCCGGCGAGCTTGGCACGGACTTGGAGTCGGTTGGCTCCACCGACCCGATGCTTGTCGACTCCGACATGGAATCCCTTGACGCCTTCCCCACCAACGTCGTGGTCATCAATGACCCTCTTCCTCGAGCCGACAGCAGCGGCAGTGCCATCACCGAGGTACTGGTCATCAGCCACGGCGCCTCCTCAGGTGAAAGCGCCCACGACGCTCTGCAGACGGTGCTGCACGACTTGTCCGTCCCCGTCCCGGCCGACGCGGACACCAAGACATTGGAGGCACGCCGCCTCGCCCTCGTTGCAGAGGGCCAGAAGCTCGCCACCATGAGATGCCTCACCGAGGCTCACCAGCGCGAGGTCGACCATGCCGCCTTCGGCATGCCGCCTCCCGACGGGCCGAGCCGCGTAGGCATCGTCAAGAAACACGGCGCGGCTATCGCTGATATGCTGGGAGCAGACCGCCCAGTCTATGCCATGCCTCTCGAGAACTTGCGCGCCGCAGACGAGTTGAATGGGCTGGGGCCTGATGAGCTCCCCTACATGACCAGACGCATCCAGCAACTTATCGACGCGGCCACAGAGCGGCATGAAGCCGGCGTCTGCGCCGAGAGTCCTCCCCCACGCCGAGAGCACGACGCGATGTCCCGAACACCAACCGCGGGCAACACCCGTGTGAGAATAGAAAAGGAGCCGGCTGCCAGCCGCAGCCGGACTCGAATCTCCATCGAGCGTGATGCAGAGGGCCGCCCTCGAGCCGTGGAGTGGTGGGGCAACCCTCCTCCTCCACCGCCTCGTGGGGAGAGATAGCCTACCCCGCCGCTTGTCACGCATCCGACTCTTAGCGGCTGGCTGGGTTGCCACGAAGGAGTCGGCAAGAATGATGCCCGCCTCCGGATCGACCGCCTTGCACGGTCCCTGGCCCTGGAAGAAGAAGATGATGTCGGCCCGTCTTGCTTCGGCCCCCGCATCCGCGACGAGCCCTTCCCCAAAGGGTTCTCGCTCCCAAGAGACACGCCCAAGTACAACGGCTCCATGAAGCCGAAAGATTGGTTGATCGACTACTCCACCGCGGTTAGCATCGCAAACGGCAACAGGCGTGTTGCCATAAAATATGTGCCCCTCAAGCTCCAAGGCACGGCCCGCACCTGGCTCAACAGTCTCAAGCCTTACGTGTCAACAACTGGCTAGACTTCATTGAAGCCTTCATACGCAACTTCACCAGCACCGACAAGCGGGCTCCCAAGCCCCGACAGCTCTCCTTGTGTGTCCAAGGGCCCAATGAATCGACTCGCGACTACCTCACGCGTTGGGCCGAGCTCCGCAATTCCTGCGAGGGAGTGCACGAGGTTCAAGCTATAGAGTACTTCACCGCCGGGTGCCGAGAAGGCACCCTCCTCAAGCACCGACTCCTCTGCGACGAGCCGACTACGCTTGACGAGCTGCTGACCATAGCTGATAAATACGCCACGGCCGATTCCTCAATGAAGACAGAGCTCCGAGTGGACGCCTCCGGGAAGGGGCTCGCTCCAAGTCCCAAGACGCCGGCTGGAGAGTCCAGCCGACGACCGCACCAGAACGACCACAAGCGCAAGGCTCCCCAGCCGCTTTCCACCAGTCGGCAGGTGGGCACAGTCGAAGACGAACAACCCGAAGGGCGGCCCACACCCGAGAAGCAGAAGGGCGGTAGGCCGGCTTGGCAGCCGACTTTCTCCTACGAGCAAGCACTTGATGCCCCCTGCAAGTTTCACAGCGGCGCGAAGCCTTCAAACCACATGACCAGAAAATGCCATTGGCTCACACGGATCTCCAAGGGTGAGGGGATGGCGCCACCTCCGCCTGCTGGTCAGCCGCCTCCGGCTCCTCCGTAGCCGGCTGCTCGACCAGCGGTTGGGGCAGTTCAAGACGAGTACCCCGATGAGCATGCTGCCTACGTCGTATTTACGAGCCAGCCCGAAGATTGGCGCAGCCGGCGCCGACAACACCAAGAAGTCAACGCAGTCGCCTCCAACAACCCATAATTCATGCACTGGTCCGAAAGGCCTATTAGCTGGAGCCGGACAGATCACCCAGAGGTGATGCCATCTCCCGGCTCTTACGCATTGGTTCTGGACGCCACCCTCGCTACGGAAAGGCGGGCCGCCCATTTCTCCCGTGTGCTAATAGATGGTGGGAGCAGCATCAATATCCTGTACCGTGACACCATGCAGAAGCTGAGCATCAAGACAAAGCAGCTCATGCCCAGTCAAACTGTGTTCCATGGCATCGTACCCGGCTTGTCCTGCTCCCCAATCGGCAAGATCAAGATAGATGTCCTCTTCGGGGACAAGGATCATTTCCGCCGAGAGGCGGTGTGGTTTGAAGTGGTGGATCTAGAGAGCCCTTACCACGCGTTGCTTGGCCGACCTGCCCTGGCCAAGTTCATGGTTGTACCCCATTATGCCTACCTCAAGATGAAGATACCAAGTTCCAAGGGCATCATCACCATAGCTAGAGACTACAAAAAATCCTACGAGTGTGCGGCTGCCAGCAGCCGGCTGGCCGAGTCCCTTGTGATTGCTGAAGAGAAGAAGATACTAGACCGAGTCGTGGCCATGACCAGCAAGCATCCGGCCCTGTCCCCCGACCCCAAGGAATGTGTTGCCCAAGGTTCTTTTTAGCCGGCCAAAGAAACCAAGAGGGTACCTCTGGACCCAGATCACCCAGAAAGGTCTGCCACCATCGGGGCAAACCTAGACAGCAAATAGGAAGGCAAGCTCACCGATTTCCTCCATGAGAATCGGGACATTTTCACATGGTCCCCCAAGGACATGCCGGGTGTGCCGAAGGAATTCGCCGAGCACAAGCTACATGTCCGAGAAGGTGCGAAACCAGTCAAACAGCCTCTCCGCCGACTATCGGAGGAGAAGAGAAGGATTGTAGGAGAAGAGATAGCCCGGCTTCTGGCAGCCGACTGCATTATAGAAGTTTTCTTCCCAGAGTGGCTCGCCAACCTGGTCCTCGTGCTAAAGAAAAATAACAAGTGGCGCATGTGTATAGACTACACTAGCCTCAACAAGGCCTGCCCCAAAGATCCTTTCGCCCTACCAAGGATTGACCAAGTGATAGACACCACAGCCGGATGCGAGCTGTTGAGCTTCTTGGATGCCTACTCAGGCTACCACCAGATAAAGTTGGATCCAGCTGACCGCCTGAAAACCGCCTTCATCACACCATTCGGAGCCTTCTGCTACCTGACTATGACATTCGACTTGAGAAACGCCGGTGCCACTTTTCAGCGTTGCTTGCAGAAATGCCTCCTCAAGCAGCTTGGCAGAAATGCCCACATCTATGTAGACGATATTGTAGTGAAGACGGAGAAGCGCGACACCTTGCTGGAAGACCTCATAGAAACATTTGAAAACTTGCGCCGATTCCAGATCAAGCTCAACCACGAGAAATGCGTGTTCGGAGTACCAGCCGGCCAGCTCCTAGGCTTCCTGGTCTCCGAACGCGGCATCGAGTGCAACCCAATGAAGATCAAGTCCATAGAGAGAATGGAGATTCCCACCAAGCTGCGGGATGTCTAGAAGTTCATCGGATGCTTGGCTTCCCTGAACCGCTTCATCAGTCGGCTCGGAGAGAAAGCCCTCCCCCTCTACCGACTCATGAAGAAGTCCACTCATTTCAAGTGGAACGACCAGGTGGACCAAGCCTTCCACGAGCTGAAGAAGATGCTGAGTACGCTGCCTGTCTTGGCGGCACCGGCTGAAAAGGAGCCCATGCTCCTTTACATTGCCGCTACTAGCCGGGTGGTCAGCACTGTCATCGTAGTCTAGCACCCGGAAGAAGGCCGGGCTCAGCCGGTTCAGAGGCCGGTGTATTATTTAACCGGAGTATTATCCACCTCGAAGCAGAACTACCCACACTACCAGAAGATGTGCTACGGTGTGTACTTCGCTGCCAAGAAGCTCAAGACCTATTTTCAAGAGCACCCCATCACGGTCGTATGTACTGCCCCGCTTGCCGAGATCATAGGCAGCCGGGATGCATCCGGCCGAGTGGCCAAATGGGCCATTGAGCTGGCCCCCTATGCAATCTTCTACCAGCCCCGCACCGCTATTAAGTCCCAGGCACTGGCCAACTTCCTCGTCGATTGGGCCGAAACCCAATACCTGCCACCGGCTCCCGACTCCACTCACTGGCGGATGCACTTTGATGGGTCCAAGATGCACACCGTCTTGGGAGCCGGCATCGTCCTCACCTCTCCCAAGGGTGACAAGCTCAAGTATACATTGCAAATTCATTTTGCCGCCTCCAACAATGTGGCCGAGTACGAGGCACTCATACATGGGCTCCGGCTAGCCAAAGAGCTCGACATCCGCAGGATCTTGTGCTACGGCGACTCGGATTTGGTGGTCCAACAGTCATCCGGTGACTGGGATGCCAAAGACGCAAACATGGCGAGCTATCGCTTCCTCGTCCAGCAAATCAGTGGATATTTTTAAGGAAGTGAGTTCCTTCATATACCACGTGCCGACAACATGCAAGCAGATGCCCTGGCGCGAGTAGGATCCACCCGACAAGCCATACCAGCCGGCGTTTCTCTCCACCGCCTCCTCAAACCGTCTATCAAGCCGTCTCCAGAATCTGATTCCATCTTCGTGCCGCCTAACCCCAACGCAGTCGGATCCGACTTGGGAAACCAAGTAGGTGGTGCGGGGACTCCAACAGCCGGCCCGGGGACTGCCATATTCACACCCGGCCCGGGGAATTCGGAACTCGGCCCGGGGGCTACTGCAGCCGGCCCGGGGACTACATCAACACAACAGGCGATGGCCGACTCCGACTCCAACTCTTCACCACCCAGCCCACCCGCCCCTATCACAGTGGTAGTCCTGACAATAGAAGAAGTCAAAGCTCCATCATGGGCCCAGCCCATCCTCAACTTCTTAGTAAACAGAGAGCTGCTAACCGACGAGATCTCAGCAAGACAAGTTCAATGCCGAGCCGGAGCCTACACAATCGCCAACCGAGAGCTTGTTAGGCGCAGCGTCACTGGAGTCTTCCAGCGCTGCGTCGAACCAGAAAAGGGCATAGCAATCCTCAGGGACATCCACCAAGGCGAATGCGGCCACCACGCAGCCTCAAGATCACTCGTCGCCAAAGCTTTTTGCCATGGATTTTTCTGTCCGGCTGCTTTTTAAGACGCCAAGGAACTAGTCAAACACTGCAAAGGGTGCCAAGTTTTCAGCTGCAAGCAACACATGCCGGCTTCTGCACTCAAGACCACCCCCCTCACCTGGCCCTTTGCCGTCTGGGGGCTGGACATGGTGGGCCCATTCAAAACGGCACGCGGCGGCCTGACACATCTGCTTGTCGCTTTGGACAAATTTACCAAGTGGATTGAGGCAAAGCTGATCAAGAAGCTGAATGGGCCGACTGCCGTCACCTTCATCGCAGATATTACAACCCGGTATGGCGTACTGCATAGCATCGTCACCGACAACGGCACAAATTTTGCAAAGGGAGCACTGGCACGTTTCTGCGCAACACACGGCATCCGGCTGGACCTAGCATCCGTTGCCCACCCACAGTCAAACGGCCAGGTCGAGCGGGCAAACGGCCTCATCCTCTCCGGCATCAAGCCCCGACCGGTCGTGCCACTAGAGCGTTCGGCCGGCTGTTGGCTCGACAAGCTCCCGGCTGTCCTCTGGAGTTTGCGCACTACCCCAAACAAGTCAACCGGCTTGACCCCTTTCTTCTTTGTATATGGCGCCGAGGCTGTCATCCCAACTGACATCGAGTTCGACTCGCCTCGGGTCACCATGTACACGGAGGCGGAAGCCAAGGAAGCACGAGAAGACGGCGTTGATCTGCTGGAAGAGGGCCGGCTGTTAGCTCTCGGTCGGTCCGCCATCTATCAGCAGGGTCTGCGCCGCTACCACAGCCGGAAGGTCAAGCCAAGATCTTTCCAAGAGGGCGATCTTGTGCTCCGGCTGATCCAGCGAACAGCCGGCCAGCACAAGCTCTCGGCCCCTTGGGAAGGCCCCTTCATCATCAGCAGAGCTTTAGGAAACGAGTCCTACTACCTAAACGATACGAAGAAGCCGAAGGCACGCAAGAGAGATGATTTCGGCAAGGAGTCAGAACGACCGTGGAACGCCAATCTCCTCCGAAGATTTTACAGTTAAAAAATAGTACGTAGCACACTACCTTTTGTACTAAGTACGAGACAAGGGGTGCCCCGAGGAGCACTCGGGGACTACCCTGTTTTATCTATGAATGACGAGTATCACGCATACGATTATGTTACTACACTTGCTTTCTTCGTCCGGCACCGGGTTCGACCAGTCGGCCCGGGGACTCGCCACCTCAAGTTATATCTGAAGTTCCACCTGCAGTCAGACAAGTAGTGTGCCGGAACCCAAGCCCCCTCTTGCCAAAAAGTCACAGCTCGAAGAACCGACTGTCTGACTGGCAAGAGCCAAGGGCAGGAAAGGATGCCCACGTGAAAAACGGCTAAGGACCAACAAACTTATATAACGCGAGCCGGCCTCCCACCCGCCAGCCGGCTACCAGAGCAGCCGGCTGGCCGGCTTCCCATTCACCTTGCTGCAATCTGAGAAAGCTCGAGTACTTGCCTTCCCAAAACGACCAAGTCCTTCTTCGGCCACAGACTGCAGAGCAGCTATCCGGTTAGGAAGGTGGCGGCCAGGGGAAGGCGGCAAAGGAAAAAGCCAAAGGATAAAAAGCAAACATAAATGGAAGCCAAACACATGCATAATATTTACACAAAAGACCTTCGAAAGGCCAGCATTCAACATAGTCTGAATACACCCCAAGTGGGTGGAACTGCGCAAATTTAAAGATTGTTCAAAGAAGTAACAGGCAGGAAAGCTAGGACGGCGGATCAAGCCAGGGGAACAACCGGTGAGTTGGGCAGGTTGGCGGAGTCGGCGTTGCCGGCTGGCAAGTCTCGTCGTTGCTAGAGGCATGATCGGGCAGAGGCGGGCTGGTCGCTTCACCATCCGGCGCAGCATCTTCGTCATCCTCTCCCTCTTCCCCTTCGCCCTCATCACTGGAGGCAATCTCCTCCGCCGAGTCCTCACCTTCGGCCGGGTTCAGGCCGAACCACTCCTCCGGCTGAGCGATGCCGGCGTCATCCACCTCAAGAGCAAAGGCGCTGGTGTTGGTATACTCGGCGATCGCCGAGGCGCGCTGGATGATAGCCAGCCACACCGCCTCCAGCTCCTCGTCAGCCTCCTGCCGCCAGGTGGTCAGCTGGTCCAAGTTCAGCCCAGGATACCAAGCCCGGACGAACTCCAGAGCCCGCCCAGCGCCGGACCGGGCCGCTGACGCCTTCCAAGCCTCTAAGCAGCCGACTGCGACCTCCGGCCAGTCGGCGGTCCGACTTGGGGTGCGCGGAATCACCTTGCCAGGCCAGAGGGCGGCCAGCACTTGCGCCCCGGCGCGCTGAAGATGGTGGAGCATGCGATGGGCCGGCTGTAGGCGGGCTTGAAGCCCCAGAAGCTGCTCTTCAATTGACCGGCTGGCATTCGGCGCGATCTCGGCCCTCGCCTGCCGTCGCGCGTCGCGATAGGCCTCGATGGCTTGGGTGGCGGCGGCAGAGTAGCCGGGAAAGTAAAAATGCACAAAGAGGAAAGCAGTGGCACAAAGTCAAAAAATGAATCAGATAGTAGAAGGCAGGAAAGGAAGCAAAGAAGAAGGCGGCCTACCATCAATCAAGTCTTCCACCCGGCTGTAGCCTTGGCTCAGTGCCTGCCTCGTCTCGGCCCAGTTTGCCGCCTCGGTCTCGTACTCGGCTTTGAGGGCGGCCTCGCTGTCCTGCGCCGCCTTCAGGGCCGCCTTGTGGCTCTCCTCCTGGTCAGCCAGCCTCCTGGCCAGGCGGTCAAGCTCTTGAGCCAGGGCGGCGCACTCGGCCTCCTTGGCACGAAGGGCAGTCTGGGCTCCGCTCAACTGGCTCCTCAAGTCAGCATTGACCCCTGCAAATATAAAGAAAGAAGTCATCAGGAAAAGATCCGACCCGACTACTCGGTAGTCAGCCTGAATCTCGGGGACTACACCAAGTGGGTGCGCTAACGCGCCCCCACTTAAAAGAAAAACGAAGCACTTACTCCGGCTCTCGGTCAGATCAGTGGCCTTCTGATGCAACTCCTGGGCCTGGGAGTTGAAAGCGGCCGCGCAGAGGTTGTGGTACTCCTGCAGATAAGACAATGGACGCAGGTGAGAACAAGACGGCAATCAAGCTTTCCAAGAAGTTCCAAGCCGTCTGCTCAACAGCTGGCTCGGAACTCGGGGACTACACCCAGTGGGTGCGCTGACGCGCCCCAACAGAAGAAATCAAAAGCAATCAACAAAGAGCAGGAGGACTCACCCGAATAACCAATCGCATCGTGAGAAACTCCTGGGTGTACTGCTTCAGCGATGTGGCTTGGGCCTGAAGCCGGTTCCGGACGTCCTGCGCCGCCACATTCAGCACGGCTGTCCCGCCACCCGGCGTCCACCCGGAGGAGCTATCGCTGGCCACTTCTAGGTCCTGGGCCGACGAGCCGGCGTCCATGGTCTTTTGCGCGTCCGGCGCTGCAGTCGCCTTCCCTGCGCGCCGGTGAAGCGGTGACGAGATCACAAGATCCCCTCCCATGATCGGCTCGCCCCCAGCCGGCTGCGCTGGCGGCACTTCAGGCCGGCCTCCTCGGCCCGCTCCAGTCGGCGGCGATGGCGCCGCCTCCCTCTCCATCTCCGGCTGGCCGCGGCCGGCCTCCTCCAACGGGGGCACAGGGGCGTCGGGAGCCACGGCGTGGAGGGGAATGACAAACTGCGGAGGCTGGTTCTGCAGGGCCTCCGCCTCCTTCGCCGCGTCTGTGGCCTCCGCCTGGGCCTTGGCGGCCGCGATGGCTCGCGCCTCCGCCGACTTCTGCTCCACCTCTCGAGCCGCCCTCTGCTCTCCCGCCTCCCTCTCCTCCCACACTTCTCGCGCGTTCTGCTCCGCACCTCTAGGAGGTCGGCGCGGGGATCTACCCGGCGCGAGCTTGAAGACCCTCCTACGGCTCCGACTATGGAGGCGGCCGGGACTCGCCCAAGGGAAAGAGGGGCCCTGTTTGATAAATCAAGAAAATGGGTTTGAAAAAAAAACAACCGAAGAAGAAGAAAAAAGAAAGGCATGAGAATAGCGACACTTACGCTGAAACCGCCTGCGGCTGCTTCACCACCTTGCAGAAGCGGGCTGCCTTCGCGGCCGCCTCGTCCCGCTTGGTCGCCGCCGCGGTACTCTTGGGCTTCTTTGGCCGACTGCTGAAGTGGATCGGCGCGGCCCGGCGCTTCTGCGCGCCGCCATGGGCAGTCGGCCCGGCGGATGGGCCCGCACCATGGTAATCGGGCGCCGGTCGACGGCGCGGAATGACTTCGGCCTCGTCGTCATCTGGCCAGTCATCAAAGCCGGCCCCAAGCCCGGACCCGCCTGCGTCACCGCCTTCCCCCGCGACATCGTCCTCCATGGCGGCCGCCCCCAGGTCTGGGTCGTCCACAACGTCCATCGTACAGTCGGGGAGGAACTGGCGTTCCACCCCCGCGGCCCTGGCTCCTGGCGGAAGCATGGAGTTCTGCCAAAGAAAGGCCGGCTGGTCAGGAGTCGGCCACCATGAACTTGGCAACAATCAAAGAGAAAGAGGAAGAGAAACTTACGACCGGCGGAGGATTGGCGCGAGAGTACGGCACCTTGCCATACTGCCACTCCTCGGTGAGCTTGCAGTTGGAAATGTAGTTCACCATGTAAGACACCTCGGCATGAGGCATCTCCTTGGTGCTTAGCCGACACGGGTCGAAGCGGCCGCTCATCTGGCAGATCATATGAGGTCGGCCCCGGAGCGGGAGCACCCGGCGCTCCACGAAGGCGGCCACCAGGTCAGCCCCAGACAGACCCTTCGACTGGATCATCTACCGGAGCCGGGAAACGGAGGCGGACCTACCCGGAGACAGCGACCTGGACCGGAAGGACCATGAAGGCTGCCTCCCAGCCGGCGAGCTAGCTACGTAAGCCGGCAGGTTGATGAAGTCACCTTGTGAAGCAATATTCTTCACGTAGAAGTAGGACTTCTGCCAGAGCTTCAACGATTGGATCAGTGGGATGGGCGGAAACGGGTTGTTGTCGCTCGTCCTCCGCTTGGCGATGAAGGCGCCGCATGGGGCGGGCACGCCCGCGACGACAGTGCCGAGCTTACATGGAAAGAACTCTCCCCACAGTTCAAGAGTGGGGAGGACGCCAAGAAAACCCTCGCACAGGGTGACGAAGGCCGACAGCAGCATCACCGCGTTGGGAGTGAGGTGATGCGGCTGGAGATGATAAAATTCAAGGAACGAGCGGAGGAACCCGCTCACCGGCAGGCCGAAACCGCGCATGCAGTGCGAGCAGAAGATTACCCGCTCGTCCTATTCCGGCGCGGGCGAGATCTCCCTCTCCGACGCGAGGCGGACCCGCACGAGATCCGCGCCCGGCAGCCACCGCGTCCGACGGAGGAAGTCGACGTGGTCGTCATGGACGTTGGAGCCGTCCCGGGAGCTCAAAACGCCATGGGGACGACGCGGCGGCGAGAAAGATGCGGCGAAAGGAGGGCGCACGACCCAATTGCGACAAAGTGACGGCAAGCCAAGAAGATTGGCAGGAAGGCCGAGCGGCAGCAGGTAGCTGTCGCGACGAGAGGAGGAAGAAGAAGGAGGGGGCAGAGCGAGGGAGAGAGCGCGAGCGTTTAGCGCTCCCCTCCTCTCCCCTACTTATAGCGTCGTGCGGCGAAGCCGATGAGGCAGGACGTGGGGGGATGTGGGATTAACTGCACCCACTCCCCCATGCCCCGTGATTATTGCGCCATCACGGCATGAGGAAACCGCCACTGGGGCGCGCGCGGTCCGTCCGGGCCGCAGAAGATCTGCGCATGGGCCGAGGCCCTATAGTGGCGGGCCCCAGACTGCGGCGGCGTCCCATCGCGCGCGTGGGCTGGCTGGCCACTTCCAGCCGGAGGGTGCCACATGGCGCACAGACGACGAACGGTCAGCTCACAGCCGGACCCGCGCGCCAACTGGCACCCTCCTTCAAGCTTCGAGATCTCCAGGAGACGGCGCGCCTAGTCGAAACCGGCTCCTAGTTCCCGGCTCCTCAAGATAGGAAGCTGACTGAGCTCCTCGTCTTTTTTCTGCCTCGGAGCCCAACCAGCTTCGGGGACTACTGTCGGAGTAAATGACCACGGGTAGCCTAGCCGGCTTCCCCTGGCACTTCAGAAAAAATTATAGGCCGATCAAGCCTCCAAGCGTCCAAGACATGGGGCCGCCTTCCCCCAGCCGGCTAGCTCTCAAGCCGGCTACGCAAAGGCGGCCCAGCCCTGAAATCCTTGAGGAACAAGACCATGAGAGGGCCGACTTCCAGAAGCCGGCCATGAAAAGGCCGACTCCTAGGAGCTGGCCCCTCAGCAGGCGACTAAGATCTTGCCTTTAGAGTCTGCACCCACATAATGGCGACAAGACAGGGCATGGCTACAGTAAAACCTGCCACCCTCGGATCCCGGCGCATGCATGGCCAAAGTGCACCGTACGGGGCAGCCATCACCCGTCCGGCGCGGCACTGTTGCCACGATGATCGTGACGTCACCCATGGCGAGCGGTCAGTACGACCCGTGGGTGGCAGGCCCCCTCGGTCAGGGAGATCTCGAGGGCGGCCAGGCTTCCCACAGTCGGCCAAGGGTATGGCCGGCTTCCAATAGCTGGCCAGCTCTCTCCCTCCAAGGAGGTGCTTCATTAAGGAGACAGGAGAAGGCAAGGCTACAGTGATGAGCCGCCTCACGGCGGCACTGTAGCCATGCTTACCACGACAAAGCCATCGTCACCAGGGGCAAGGTAACAGTAACCAGCCCCCGATAGGACCCCAGAGCGGTGGGGCCGGCCTATCGACCAAAGGGTCGGCAGCCGGCGGGCCCACCAGTTGGCGGGCTCCACCAGTCGGCGGAGAAGCCGGCGGGCGTAGACACAGACGGCTAGGGCCCACGCCCAGCCGGTTTACCATTGTACCCCTGGGGGGTAGGCCTATATAAACCCCCCGGGGTTCCCATGCAGGGGGGATCGCTCTTTGGATAGTCTTTAGTCACCACAAGGACAAGAGGAGCGGGCTGGCCTGGCCCTCCTTCATCCTTTCACCGAACAGCTCAACGAGCATTCTGTAACTACCCATCGAGCTAGTGATCATGCGGAGACCCCGCAGAGCCGTATTAGGGGTGTTATCTCCACGGAGAGCCCTGAAGCTGGGTAAGATTCGCCGGCGTGCATGTCTTCGCCTTATCCCGTTTCCAGGCACCGGCGATGTTTTATTGGCTCCCACAACGATAAGCCATCCTTTGGCATATGTCACACCAACCACCTGACAGAAAGGCTTTGTCAACATAGTCTACAAACGATTCTAGCAGTAGTGACCATTGGATGTTAATACAATGGCCGTGCTGCTTCTTCAATATCTGATCTTCTTGCTCCAGCCGCCCAAACCAGCGCCGGTGGGACTGCCTGCTCCTGCCTCCCATGGCCGGCTGTGCTGCCGCACAGGCCGGACCACCCCACCCTACTCGATTGCTGGCCAAGCCATTCCTCTACTCACCCACACCTCCTGTTATTTTCCGGCGACGGCAACCAGACCAGTAAACCCTCGTACTCCCCACCGCGTGGGCAACAGCTGGCGAGTCTTCCCCGACTCTGTGTCGTTCCCTTCCTAGGCCTCGCCGTCATCCACCGCCCTGGTGCTCTCGACATGTTGTGGTCAACATGGTCAACAAGCGACATCCATCGGACGTGGATTGTACATGGAGAGGTTGACAGCTAGGTCCACGGCTGCACACAAGGAAATGCCCCCTTATTATGCGCAAAATAATGATTCCTCCACCTGACATCTGGTACCCACCGGAAGGGCCACTATATTTCACGAAAAAAACGTTTCCCCCGCTGACAGGTCAGACCCACCAGCTATATCTTCGCACACAAGGAAGTGCCTCCTTATTACGCACAAAAAAATGAATACTCGCCCTGCTAGCTGGGACCCAGCATAGTGGGAGGCTGACATGTGGGCCTACTAAGTTGACGGGGATGGAGGGCTTTGTCAACTTAGTCCATATGAATGATTCTAGCTCCATTGACCGTATGATGTCCATCCAACGACCGTAGTTCTTCTTCAACCTCTGGTCTTCTTGCTCCAGCCGCCCAAAGAAGCGCCGGTCGTGTTGTCTGCTCCTGCCTCCCGTAGCCAAATGTGCTACCGTGGAGGCCTCACCGCCCCCTACTACTCCCGCCGCTGGCTAGGTCCTACAACAACGGCAGCCTCACACCGCAGCCGAACCAGTGAACCCTCTTACTCCTCTCCACGTGGGCATCCACTGCCGCGTCTTCCCCGGCTCTGCGTCGTCCCCTTCCTAGGCCTCGCCGTCATGCACCGCCTTGGTGCTCTCGGCACGATGTGGTCAATGTGGTCAACGAACGACTTCCATCGGAAGAGTACTGTACGTGGAGAGGCTGACAGCTGGGTCCACGGCCGCAGCAAGGAAGTGCCTCCTTATTACGCGCAAAATAATGATTCCTCCACTTGATAGCAGGGACCCAACATACGGGCCACCATATTTCACAAAAAGAACGTTCCCCCCTGACTGCTGGGACCCACCAGCTACATCTTCGCACGCAAGGAAGTGCCTGATAGTCGGGACCCACCTCGTCGAAGTGTACGTAGCATCATCATTCTGGTCGCGAACATGTATGTACATACGATCGGTCTGTCTACAGGCTGCAGCGATGAACCGTGGTCGTGCAAGGAAGGGCACGTGTCGTAGTAGAGGCGCGCACGTGTCACACTAGAGGCACGCACATAGAATGTACACATAGGTACAACCGCCAGGTTGCAAGAAAGTAAATACGGCCACGTACGTACATATGGGCGGGGTCTCGAACGCCTACTCGCGCATACATACGGCCATGGCTCGTGTACATGGCTGGGTCAGAACGGAGAAACTGTGTCATCGTCGTGTTCCTAGGGAGCCAACTGGCTGTGTTGGAATGGAATGCGTCGTCGTGTTCATCGGGAGCCAACCAGCTTGGACGGAATAGCCAATGGAAACAAGGCTTGGCGTACCGCAGAACGGAGGAAACGACCTTGTGTTCGACCGGCCACGGTCGAAACGAGATCCTGTTCAACGAGAGGGGTCCGGCATACTGCAAAACAGAGGAAACGGACTTCTCTCGGACCTCCTACGGTCGAAACGGGGTCTTGTTGACCGAGAGGGGTGTGGCGTGCCGCAAAACGGAGGAAACGGACTTGTGTTGGAGTGCTAGGGTCAAAACGGGGGTCCTATTGATCAGGAGGGGTGTGGCGTACCGCAAAACGGGACTCCACGGGATACTGTTCATCTCCACCGTCTACCTCCTCCAGCTTTCACGGGCTACTATTCATCCACCGTCGACCTCCTCCAGCCTCCACCTGTGACTGTTCATCCACGGCCTCCTGTTCATCCAGCCTCCATCGCGCGCTCCTCCACCGGCTACTGTTCAACCAGCCCTCTCCACGGGGGTCCTGTTCAACCACCCTTCCACAGGCTACTGTTCATCCAGCCCTCCACCGGCTACTGTTCAACCAGCCCTCCACTAGCTGTTGTCCAACGAGCCTCCACGGGGTCCTGTTCATCCATCCCACCACGGGGTCCTGTTCATCCATCGGCTTGATCGGTCGGGGTACTATTCATCCAGTGGCAACGGCCACTACTACCACGGGTTCCTGTTCATCCAACCCCCACCGGGAAATGTTCATCCAAACCCCCCAACAACACTCGCTGTTCATCCAGAGGCAGCATCGATCGGCTTCAGTTAGCAGCAGTAGTGAAGGAATCGCTTGATCGGGTTCAGTTAACAGCCATCGATCGGTCGCTCAGTTTTAGTAACACGTAGCCTGCAGTTCAATCGCTCTGGTTCAGTTAGAGACCAACGCCTCGCACACACGCGCGTACATACGAGAGAAATGTGCATCGCTCGGCCCCCGACCACCCACCGTAATCGGGAACTCCCCGATATTTTCCTCGCCCTCGCTTCTACCATGGTTTTTTCCGGCATGGGCGGCCCAAAGAATGTCATGCAGTTGCGTCTCCATCCCGCCCAAGATGAAAATCCCATTTTCTGTCATGATTTTTTGTCATAGAAGTGGGACCCATCACATCTATGATGATACCGGGTTTTGTCACAATTATCTTCATAGAAGTGTCGTAAGTATGACATAATATTTTTTCGTTTGGCCCAAAATGTCATGGATGTGTCTTTTTTCTTGTAGTGTATCGGGTCATCGGAAGGGGTTCCGGGCAACCCTCGGCAAACTATATGGGCCTAATGGGCCAAGAGTTGGACAGACCAACCCCAAAAGGGGCTGGTGCGCCCCCTATAGGCTGAATAGGAGGAGAAGGAAAGAAAGGAAAGGGAGAAGGAAAGGGGAGGATTCGGCCTCCCCCTTTCCTACCCCTCCTCCCTCTCTTTCCTTCCCCCTCGGATGGACATGGAAGGAGGGAGGCCGACTTGGAGGATGCGCCCAAGTAGGATTACTCCAACTTGGGGCGCCCCTTGCAGCCCCTCTCCCTCTCCCACCTATATATATGTGGGAGGGGGGAGGGGGCACCTCTAGAACACACAACATTGATTCCTAGCCATGTGCGGCGCCCCCCTCCCCCCCACATCCACAGTTTACGCCTCCGGTCATATTGTCGTAGTGCTTAGGCAAAGCCCTGCGCGGATCACTTCACCATCGCCTTCACCACGCCGTCGTGCAAACAAAACTCTCCCTCGACACTTTGCAGGATCAAGAGTTCGAGGGACGTCATCGAGCTGAACGTGTGCAGAACTCAGAGGTGCCATATGTTCGGTTCTTGATCGGTATCAGGGGGTATGAACCATGGAAAAATTGGAATACAGTAGATATTACACCAATATAAATAAATAATGAGTTCACAACAGTACCAAAAGTGGTGATTTATTTTCTTATACTAACGGAGCTTATGAGATTTTCTGTTGAGTTTTGTGTTGTGAAGTTTTGAAGTTTTGGGTAAGGATTTGATGGACTATGGAATAAAGAGTGGCAAGAGCCTAAGCTTGGGGATGCCCAAGGCACCCCAAGGTAATATTCAAGGATAACCAATAGCCTAAGCTTGGGGATGCCCCGGAAGGCATCCCCTCTTTCATCTTTGTCTATCAGTAACTTTACTTGAGGCTATATTTTTATTCACCACATGATATGTGTTCTGCTTGGAGCATCTTGTATGCTTTGAGTCTTTGCTTTTTAGTTTGCCACAATCATCCTTGCTATACACACCTTTTGAGAGAGACACACATGAATTGTGATTTATTAGAATACTCTATGTGCTTCACTTATATCTTTTGAGCTAGACAATTTTGCTCTAGTGCTTCACTTATATATTTTTAGAGCACGGCGGTGGTTTCATTTTGTAGAAATTGTTGAACTCTCATGCTTCACTTATATTACTTTGAGAGTCTTTAAACAACATGGTAATTTCCTTTGGTTATAAATGTAGTCCTAATATGATAGGCATCCAAGAGGGATATAATAAAAACTTTCATATAAAGTGCATTGAATACTATGAGAAGTTTGATTCCTTATTATTGTTTTGAGATATAATTATGGTGATATTAGAGTCATACTAGTGCGTAATTGCGAATTTGAGAAATACTTGTGTTAAAGTTTGTGAGACCCTTATACGTCTCCAACGTATCTATATTTTTGATTGTTCCACGTTGTTATATTATCAATCTTGGATGTTTTATAATCATTTTATAGTCATTTTATATCATTTTTGGAACTAACCTATTGACATAGTGCCAAGGCCCCTTGTTGTTTTCTCCATGTTTTTTACATTGCAGAAAATCAATATCAGATGGAGTCCAAATGCCCCGAAACTTTACGGAGAATTTTTATGGGCCAGAAGGAAGACAACGGGCCCTGGCTGCGCCTAGGGGGTATCCCGAGGGGGGCACAACCACCAGGGTGCGCCAGGAGGCCCAGGCGTGCCCTGGTGGGTTGTGCCCGCCTCGGGTGCCCTCCAGACCGCCTCTTTACCCTATAAATACCCCAATATTCTAGAAACCCTAAAGGAATCGACGAGATATTCATCCAGCCGCCGTAGAGTCCAGAACCACCAGATCCAATCTAGACACCATCTCGGATGGTGTCATGGAATTGTCACGGCAGATGTCCTAGTGTGAGGACTTAGTCGTGGAGCCATTGCATTGAGGTTAACTTAAAGGGGTTAATTAGGGCAAAGGACACGGAGAGTTTATACTGGTTCGGCCCCTTAAGATGAAGGTAAAAGCCTATTCCATTTTCTTGTTGGTATTGCTAGGGTTTTGATGAGCAGGGGGCGAATACGCTTGACCCGGCTCTCGATCTGTTGTTTCTTGTCCTAAGCCGCCGCTAGGTCATCCCCTTATATACACGGGTTGACGCCATGCGGCCCTCAGAGTCCCAGCCGGCTTATACAACATATCCGGCTCGGTGACCTTTTACATATGCCTTACTATACAAGTTTACATACAAGGTGATTTACACTCATGGGCCTTAAGCCGCCTTTGGGTCTAGGCCCTCTACTAAGCCTATCTATGAATGGTCATGTGACCTTGGGCTTCATTGTGATGAATCTTCATAGGGTTGACCCGGCCCCTCCTGGGCGGGTCATACCTAATAGTTATATCCCCAACATTAGGCCACATGTTGATTTGGACTTGTTCATGTCAACCTTCAAGACTTTAGAAAAATCCTTCCATATCTGCTGCAAAAACCTTGTAACCCGCCATGACGTCATCTTCCAAGAATTTCGGAAACCAGCCACGATGCCATCCCTAATGGATCTTTATCTTAATGTCTTCCTGAAAATCAAGGCATCCAATTAGCTGGATAACTATCATTTGGTGTAACACCCCGGATGTAACTTTCACAATTTGTACTCCAACTCTTGTCGTTTCCGGCATTAAGTTATTTATTTTCTCGGGTTCGGGTTTTTGTCTCCGTGTATTGTTGTCGTTGTCATGCATCTCATATCATGTCATCATGTGCATTGCATTTGCATACGTGTTCGCCTCAGGCATTCGAGCATTTTCCCCGTTGTCCGTTTTGCATTCCGGCGCTTCGTTCTCCTCCGGTGGTCATTTCTACCTTTCTTTCATGTGTGGGGATTAAACATTTCCGGATTGGACCGAGACTTGCCAAGCGGCTTTGGTTTACTACCGGTAGACCGCCTGTCAAGTTCCGTATCATTTGGACTTGGTTTGATACTCCAACGGTTAACCGAGGGACCGAAAAGGCCTCGTGTGTGTTGCAGCCCAACACCCCTTCATTTTGGCCCAAAACCCACCTAAACCTGCTCCATCATCTAGAGCGTTCGATCATGATCGCGTGGCCGAAAACCGCACCTCATTTGGACTCTCCTAGCTCCCTCTATGACTATTTAAAGAACCCCCATTCCAAATCTCAGACCCCCTCGTCCAAAACCCTAAAAAAATTCGTCTCCACGCCGGCCGGACACGTCCGTCCGCGACCGGACGTGTCCGCTCGATCTGCCGCCGCCAACCAGGGAGCGCCACGTGTCCCTGCGGGCGCCCCACTTCACCGCCGACCGCGCGGGCCCGCGAGGCCCAGCGCCGGCCCTGCC
>NC_057809.1:416974319-416983721 GCF_018294505.1 Triticum aestivum
CCCGCCGCGCGCCGCCGCCCTCCGCCGCCCGGCCCGGATCCGGCGAGATCCGGCCGGCCCTTGCTTCTCCGACCTCTCCGGCAACCTCGCGCAGCGATTCCGGCGAAGATCTGGCCACCTCGGTTCGCGTGCCGTGAAACCCTAGATCCGGAGGTGGTTTTTTTTCACTAAGTCCCCGGATTTTCCTAGCCCAAGTGCCCTTGTTCATAGCCTCGTACCTTTGCATCCGTAGCTCCGATTCATACATATAGCATATCAAAATGTTCATCTCAGAGAGTACATCATTTCATTCCATTGCATCATTTTCATTTGAGTTCATCTTGATGCTCGAAATGCTGTTAGAAGAGGGCTACTTGAGATAATTGTCAGATCTGCTACTCCATTTGGGTTTTTGTCATTTTTGCCATGATTATTGTGTGCATGATATGCCCTGATGCTCTACATATGTTTTGTTAAGGGTTTTGTCATCTCTCCAGAGTTGCAATCCATGTATTTTTGTGATGTGTGTGGTGACTAGCACAAGCTTGCAAAGTGGTGCACTTGGTAATTCTGTTTTCAGGGACTTAGCATTTCTACCAAGTCCTTGAGCTGTTTATCTCATATTGCCATATGTTCATGTTGTTTCCTAGTGATCCATGCCTCTTTTGAGGATGATCAGTAAGGATGTTTTGTTATTCTTGTAGTGCTCTATCCATCCATGTCTTTGTTTGCAATTATGGAGCACCCTAGCTTGAGTCAATCGAGCTCTACTTTTGCTACTTTGTGAATGTGGGCAGATTGTCAACTTGTTTGCAATTTTGCCGATGATGTTGTAGTTGATCCGTGCATGCTATGCTATTGTTCTTGCCATGTCTACCTTGCATTTTGTGTAGTCTTGGTGGATGTATGCTTAGCTTGTCATGACTTGCTTCGTATTGAGTGCATCGAGCTCGTAAACATGCCTACTTGAGTTGTGTTTTCAGCATGTTCCAGTTTTCACTAAGTCTGAAAACTGATTATGTTCTTGCTATGTTCACATGCGTGCAATTGTATTTTCTGATCCCTTTTGCCTCAAGGTCACGAAGGGACTTTTGTTAAGCTCTTTGAGTAGCTCCATTCCATGCTTTACTTTTCCATGTTCAGGTCCTCTAGTATATAGTTTTGTTGCTCCGAAGTGTGCTACCTGATCTGAAATTCCAGACAAGTGTTAATTTCACTTAGTGTGAGATCTGTTTGTCATATGCATTTTTGCCATGCTTGTTTGAACCTGTTAATGGATGATTTGGCCGTAGCTCAGTGCTAGACTTTTCTTAAGCATCTTGAATGCATCCCTGCCATGTATTTTGTTGTCATGTTTGGGTGCTGTAGCATGTTCGTCTCATCGCATTTATGGCTACTTGTTGTAAATCGCAGACCGGTGTCATATTTGAATCGCTTGCCATTTCCAAACCGTAACTCCGATTCCGGCGTTCTTTATATCGTTTTCAAGCGATTTCATCTCATCTTTCCAGTGGCACACATGGATTCCCAAGTTGAAGCCAGGTTCATGCATTCCCTGTCACATCTTGCATATGCATCCCGCATCGCATCCCGCATAGCATATCATCTTTGCATCATCTTGTTTGATCCTTGCACGTGGTTGATTGTGTCCTTGTTGCTTGTTTGTCTTGTTTGGGTAGAGCCGGGAGACGAGTTTGCTAATGAGGAGCCCGTTGAGTTTGCTTTCAAGGATCCAGTCAACTCTGACAACTGTGCAGGCAAGATGATCATACCCTCGAAATCACTACTATCTATGCTATGCTAGTTCGCTCGCTCTTTTGCTATGACATTGCTACGATGCCTACCACTTGATTTCAAGCCTCCTAAATTGCCATGTCAAACCTTTAACCCACCATGTCCTAGCAAACCGTTGATTGGCTATGTTACCGCTTTGCTCAGCCCCTCTTATAGCGTTGCTAGTTGCAGGTGAAGATTGAAGGCCGTTCCTTCTTGGAACATTTATTTACTTGTTGGGATATCATTATATTGCCATGTTATATTAATGCATCTATATACTTGGCAAAGGGTGGAAGGCTCGGCCTCTCGCCTAGTGTTTTGTTCCACTCTTGCCGCCCTAGTTTCCGTCATATCGGTGTTATGTTCCCGGATTTTGCGTTCCTTACGCGGTTGGGTTATAATGGGAACCCCTTGATAGTTCGCCTTGTTTAAAGCTTTTCCAGCAATGCCCAACCTTGGTTTTACCATTTGCCACCTAGCCTTTTCTTTCCCTTGGGTTCTGCAGACTCAAGGGTCATCATTATTTTAACCCCCCCGGGCCAGTGCTCCTTTGAGTGTTGGTCCAAACTGTCAGCTGCCGGTGGCTACCAGGGGCAACTCTAGGCTGGCCTACCAGAAGTTTGGACAATATGAGTGTGCCCTGAGAAAGAGATATGTGCAGCTCCTATCGGGATTTGTCGGCACATTCTGGCGGTGTTGCTGGTCTTGTTTTAACCTGTCGAAGTGTCTTGAAGAACCGAGATACCGAGTATGATCAGAACGTCTTGGGAGGAGGTCTATTCCTTCGTTGACCATGAGAGCTTGTCATGGGCTAAGTTGGGACTCTCATGCAGGGATTTGAACTTTCGAAAGCCATGCCTGCGGTTATGGGCAGATGGGAATTTGTTAATGTCCGGTTGTAGATAACTTGAACCTTAACTTAATTAAAATAAATCAACTGAGTGTGTTACCGTGATGGCCTCTTCTCGGCGGAGTCCGGCAAGTGGACACGGTGTTGGAGTAATGCTTGCGCAGGTTGTTGTCTAGTTTCTCGCTCGCGCTTTGCCTCCTCTTCTCGCTCTCTTTTGCGAATAAGTTAGCCACCATACTTGCTAGTCGCTTGCTGCAGCTCCACTGATTTTTAGCTTGCCTTACCTATAAGCTTAAATAGTCTTGATCGTGAGGGTGCGAGATTGCTGAGTCCCTGTGGCTCACAGATTACTATTACACCAGATGTAGGGCCTGATGATTCCGCTCCAGGAGATGCGCTTGAGCTCAAGTGGGAGTTCGACGAGGACTCTCAACATTACTATGTTTCCTTTCCTGATGATCAGTAGTGGTGCCCAGTTGGGGGTGATTGGGACCGTGTCGCATGTTGGGTTATCTTTTATTTTGGTGCCGTAGTCGGGCCATGAGTGTTTTGTTGATGTAATGTTATTTATGTACTTGATTGACATGGCGAGTGTAAGCCAACTATGTTATCTCTCCTTTATGATTTATATTGCATGGGATGTTGTGACGATTGCCTAACTTGCGACATATGCCTTCAATGCGATTATGCCTCTAAGTCGTGTCTCGACACGTGGGAGATATAGTCGCATCAAGGGTGTTACAAGTTGGTAATCAGAGCCTTCCCCGACCTTAGGAGCCCCATTGCTTGATCATTTTTAGCGGCCGAGTTGTGTCTAAAAAAATGTTTTCAGTCATTTAGGAATTATATATCGGAGAGTTTAGGAATCCTTTTTTTTACTTCCCAGTCTCCTCATCGCTCTGGTAAGGCATCCTGACATAGAGTTTTGACTCTTCTCTTCTCAAATTTCACGAAAAAAAAATTTAGGATCACGCGGGTATCTTGGAATCGTTCCGATGGTGTTATGATGAGAACATTGTATTGGTACCTCCTGTCAGGGGTTTTGTGGAAGTGTCCCGGGAAGTTGAGCTCTGAGGTGTTGTCGTCATAATTTTATCGTTGCAGTTCTGGAATACCTGAGTTTAGTACGCCGACATCGAAAATCTCTTTTATGTAGTTCGTTGGTGAGATAACCTCGACGCCACCCAGTACTGGGGCGGGAGTTCGGGAGTATCGCCATAACTTGTATAACAGATGCTTTTCGAAGGTTGAGGTAGATGGTTTCCGAAGGTTTCTTGGTTATGTGTTGAAGGATGGATACAGCTAGATGTAGGATTTGCTATTTTGGGTGAGATATTATCCTTCCCCTGTATCCCCAACACCTAATTGCATAACCGAAAAGGTTCGGGAGTTTCATAGGTGGGAATTCTAGTAGCTCTAGTTCTTCTTCCACGGATATTGGTTTGAGATTGGGATTTCTTACCGATTATTCGTTCTTGATCCGTACCTTGTTGAATTATTTCTCTACCTTAATTCTACGTGGCTTCTCAATTTATGGATATGAGACCATTTCAAGAGGAATGCATTCGCTCATTTTGTTCAGATGTGAAGACTATATGTTGCAATTTTCATTCTGTTGGATTCAGCTTTAATATTTGTCTGTCAATGTGCTAATGGATGTCAACCTCTTCAGGATAGCTCCTCCAACACGCATAACTCCGAATCCTGATCTGCCACCACCTCCACCTCCTCCGGAGGCATGGCAAGCTGTGATGGCCGCAACCAATGCAAACACACAGTTGATCATGCAAATTCTTCAAGAGCGCAATCAAGGCAACCAAGGGAATCAAGGAAGCAATCAGAATCACTTTGCTACACTCAACCAGTTCCCTGCTAACGGGCCAAAGACTTTCAGTAATTGTGTTGAGGCAACCGATGCTGACGATTGGCTTGTGGATCTGTGCAAGCATTTCGAGTGCAGTAACGTCAGGCCTGAGGACTTTGTTAAGTTCGCTTACTTCCAACTCAAAGATCAAGCTGCAGAATGGTTCCAACAGTACAAGGACTCCAGAGGTGGACGTGTTATCACATGGGATGAATTCCGTCAAGATTTCCGAGCTCATCATATTCCTCAGAGCGTGGTTGAAAGCAAGCGTGAGGAATTCCGCAACCTGAAGCAAGGCTCTTTATCTGTCTATGACTACAACAAGTTGTTCCAGAAGCTCGCCCGCTTTGCCAAGCAGGACGTCCCTGATGAGAAGAGCATGATATACCAGTTCAGGGGTGGTCTTAGAGAAGAAATTCAGCTAGCTCTTGTTCTCTTTGAGCCCTTGAGATACGATGAGTTCTACAACATGGCATTAAAGCAAGAGGCTACTCAGTTGAGGTGTGATGCTTCCAAGAAGCGAGTCAGAGATGTTACTCCTTCTTCCTCTACTCAAGTGGCCAAGCAGCAGAAGTATTGGCTTCCTCCTCCTCCGTTCCGTCAGCCGTATTAGCAGAAGAGAAAAGGTGGTAGTGGTTCTTCCCAACCACCCAACCCTGGCTTTCAGAACAAGACTTCGTCTCAACCTCCAAGATCGAGTGCTCCATATCACTGTCCACTTTCAGAGGTCACATGTAAAAAGTGCCAACAGAAGGATCACTATGCCAACAAGTGTTTCAACCAGAGGCGTCTTCCTCCTCCTCCTCCTGTCAGATCGGCAAGTACAGCTGTGGTCAAGCATAACCCCAAGCACGCCAAGGTCAACTTGATGAACGTAGCCCAGGCAGAGGACTCGTCAGATGTGATCATGGGTAACCTTCCTGTTAACGATGTTCCTGCAAAAGTTCTTTTTGACACTGGTGCATCGCATTGTTTCATCTCGAAGCCTTTTGCATCTAAGCATGAGTTGACTTCCCAAGTTATGCATAAACCGTTAGCAGATGTCTCTCCAGGTAAATGCTTGCTCGCTAATCACGAGATTCCGGATGTTTCTATCATGATGGGTGATTTCAAGTTTCTGGCTTCTCCAATGGTTCTTGGTAACTCGGATATTGATCTTATTCTCCGAATGGATTGGCTTTCTAAGCACAAGGCTCAGCTTGATTGTGCAGCCAGACAGATTCAATTGACTCATTCGTCTGAGGATGTAATTGTCTTTACCGCTCGGGATAATACCATCCGTCTATTTTATCTCAATGAGAAGGGTGAATTGGATGCCATCTCTCAAATTCTAGTCGTTTGCGAATATCAAGACGTCTTTCCAGAGGAGCTTCCAGGAATGCCTCCGCAACGGCCAGTTGAATTCGTTATTGATCTTTAGCCTGGCACGGAACCTGTGTGCAAACGTCCTTACAAGCTCGGACCTGAAGAGTTGAAGGAACTGAAGAAGCAACTCGACATTCAAGAGAAAATGGGTCTCATCCGGCCTAGTTCTTCTCCGTGGGGTTGTGATGTTCTTTTTGTGAAGAAGAAGGATGGAACGGACCGACTTTGTGTTGATTACCGTCCATTGAACAAGAAGACCATCAAGAACAAATACCCACTTCCCAACATTAACGAGCTGTTCGAACAACTCAAAGGTGCCCAAGTATTCTCCAAGCTTGATCTCCGTATGGGTTATCATCAGATTCGAATCCGTGAGCAAGATATTCCCCAGACAGCTTTCAGGACAAGCTATGGTTCATATGAATACACTGTCATGTCTTTTGGCCTCGTCAACGCTCCTCCGACGTTCTCTCGCATGATGAACTTCATCTTCAATGCCTACACCAATGACTTCGTTTTGGTCTATCTCCATGACATTCTGGTTTTCTCGAAGAACAAGGAAGATCATGCCAAGCACTTGCATTTGGTACTCGATAAACTTAGAGAACATCAGTTCTACGCCAAGTTCTCCAAGTGTGAATTTTGGCTTGATGAAGTTCTTTATCTTGGTCATATCATCTCTACCAAGGGCATTGCCATGAATCCTGAGAAGGTGTCTGCAATTGTGAATTGGGAACCTCCTCAGAATGTGAAGCAACTCCGTAGCTTCCTCGGTCTCGCAAGCTATTGCCGAAGATTCGTTGAAAACTTTTCTAAGATTGCGAATCCTCTCTCAAATCTTCTCCAGAAGCACGTCAAGTACGTTTGGTCTCCGGAGTGTGATAGTGCTTTCAACACTTTGAAAGAGAAATTGATCATTGCTCCAGTTCTGACTCCGCCTGATGAATCCAAGCCGTACGAGGTCTTTTGTGATGCCTCTCTCCAAGGTCTTGGTGCAGTTTTGATGCAAGAGAATAAAGTTGTTGCTTATACCTCTCGCCAATTGAAGCCTAATGAGAAGAACTACCCCACTCATGATCTCGAGTTGGCGGCAGTTGTGCATGCTCTTTTGACTTGGAGACATCTTCTATTGGGAAGAAAAGTGGACATTTTCACTGATCACAAGAGTCTCAAGTACATCTTCACTCAGCCTAATCTCAACCTCAGGCAAACTCGATGGGTCGAAATGATTCAAGAGTATAATCCGAGTATTGAGTATACTCCAGGCAAGGCCAATGTGATTGCTGATGCATTGAGCAGGAAAGCTTACTGTAACAGTCTGATTCTCAAGCCTTATCAACCCGAGCTTTGTGAAGCTTTCCGCAAACTTAATCTGCAAATTGTTCCTCAAGGTTTCCTCGCAAACCTTCAAGTCTCTCCTACCTTGGAAGACCAGATTTGCCAAGCCCAGCTTCTTGATGCTATGGTGAAAAAGGTGAAGATTGGGATTGCCAAGAGTCAGCCCAAGTACAAGTGCTACCGCCTTGATGACAAGTACATCTTCTTCGAGGATCGTATTGTTGTGCCCAAAGGTGACCTCCGTGAAGTGATCATGAACGAGGCTCACAATTCTCTCCTCTCCATCCACCCTGGGAGCATGAAGATGTATCAGGACCTCAAGCAAGCTTATTGGTGGACTCGAATGAAGCGCGAGATTGCTCAATTCGTGAATGAATGTGATGTCTGCAGAAGAGTGAAGGCAGAACACCAAAGGCCAGCTAGTCTCCTCCAACCTCTTGCCATTCCAGTATGGAAGTTTGACCACATTGAAATGGACTTCGTGACTGGGTTTCCAAAGTCCAAGCATGGCAATGATGCTATATTCGTTGTCATCGACAAACTCACTAAAGTGGCTCACTTTCTGCCTATCAAAGAGTCGATCACTGCAGCCCAATTGGCGGAACTCTATACCTCTCGAATTGTCTCTCTGCATGGTATTCCACAAGTGATCTCTTCATACCGTGGCAGCATCTTTACCTTGAAGTTTTGGGATTCTTTTCCGAAGGCCATGGGCACCAACATCCGCTTCAGCACAGCTTTCCATCCTCAAACTAGCTGTCAAGTCGAGCGTGTCAACCAGATTCTTGAAGATATGCTCAGGGCTTGTGTGATCTCCTTCGACATGAAGTGGGAGGATTGTCTTCCTTATGCTGAATTCTCCTACAACAACAGTTTTCAAGAAAGTTGAGGCAAGGCCCCATTTGAAATTCTGTATGGCAGGAAGTGCCGTACCCCTCTCAACTGGTGTGAAACCGGTGAACGTCAGCTTTTGGGTAATGACTTAATCATAGAGGCAGAGGAAATGTGCAAAGTCATTCGTGATAACCTCAAAGAAGCCCAATCCCGCCAGAAGAGCTACTATGATAGTAAGCACCGTTATTTGGCTTTCGAGATTGGAGATCATGTTTACCTCCGCGTCTCTCCTATGAAAGGTACTCGTCGCTTCGGTATCAAAGGGAAGCTTGCCCCCAGATACGTGGGACCTTTCAAGATTGTCAGCAAGAGAGGCGACCTCGCCTATCAACTCGAGCTTCCTTCAAACTTTACAAATGTTCATGACGTGTTCCATGTCTCTCAGCTCCGAAAGTGCTTCAAGACTCCTGACCGCACCATCAACTTCGAGGACGTTGAGCTCCAAGAAGATCTCTCTTATCGTGAGCACCAAGTTGCTATTCTTGAAGAGACTGAACGCAAGACTCGCAACAAGTCAATCAAATTTCTCAAAGTCAAGTGGTCACACCATTCCGATCGTGAAGCTACCTGGGAACGCGAGGACCACCTCCGTTCTGAGTACCCGGCGTTCTTTCGGTCCTAGATCTCGGGACGAGATCCTTTCGTAGTGGTGGAGTGTTGTAACACCCCGGATGTAACTTTCCTAATTTGTAATCCAACTCTTGCCGTTTCTGGCGTTAAGTTATTTTATTTTCTCGGGTTCGGGTTTTTGTCTCTGTGTGTTGTTGTCGTTGTCATGCATCTCATATCATGTCATCATGTGCATTGCATTTGCATACGTGTTCGTCTCATGCATTCGAGCATTTTCCCCGTTGTCCGTTTTGCATTCCGGCGCTTCACTCTCCTCCGGTGGTCATTTCTACCTTTCTTTCATGTGTGGGGATTAAACATTTCCGGATTGGACCGAGACTTGCCAAGCGGCTTTGGTTTACTACCGGTAGACCGCCTGTCAAGTTTCGTACCATTTGGACTTCGTTTCATACTCCAACGGTTAACCGAGGGACCGAAAAGGCCTCGTGTGTGTTGCAGCCCAACACCCCTTCATTTTGGCCCAAAACCCACCTAAACCCGCTCCATCATCTAGAGCGTTCGATCACGATCGCGTGGCCGAAAACCACACCTCATTTGGATTCTCCTAGCTCCCTCTATGCATATTTAAAGAACCCCCATTCCAAATCTCGGACCCCTCGTCCAAAACCCTAAAAAAATTCGTCTCCACGCCGGCCGGACACGTCCGTCCGTGACCGGACGTGTCCGCCCGATCCGCCGCCGCCAACCAGGGAGCGCCACGTGTCCC
>NC_057809.1:416984061-417034284 GCF_018294505.1 Triticum aestivum
CCACGCGCCGCTGCCCGCCCGCCGCGCGCCGCCACCCGGCCCGGATCCGGCGAGATCCGGCCGACCCTTGCTTCTCTGACCTCTCCGGCGACCTCGCGCAGCGATTCCGGCGAAGATCCGGCCGCCTCGGTTCGCGTGCCATGAAACCCTAGATCCGAAGGTGGTTTTTTTTCACCAAGTCCCCGGATTTTCCTAGCCTAAGTGCCCTTGTTCATAGCCTCGTAACTTTGCATCCGTAGCTCCGATTCATGCATATAGCATATCAAAATGTTCATCTCAGAGAGTACATCATTTCATTTCATTGCATCATTTTCATTTGATTTCATCTCGATGCCCGAAATGCTGTTAGAAGAGGGCTACTTGAGATAATTGTCAGATCTGCTACTCCATTTGGGTTTTTGTCATTTTTGCCATGATTATTATGTGCATGATATGCCCTGATGCTCTACATATGTTTTGTTAAGGGTTTTGTCATCTCTCCAGAGGTGCAACCCATGTATTTTTGTGATGTGTGTGGTGACTAGCACAAGCTTGCAAAGTGGTGCACTTGGTAATTCTGTTTTCAGGGACTTAGCATTTCCACTAAGTTCTTGAGCTGTTTATCTCATATTGCCATATGTTCATGTTGTTTCCTAGTGCTCCGTGCCTCTTTTTAGGATGACCAGTAAGGATGTCTTGTTATTCTTGTAGTGCTCTATCCATCCATGTCTTTGTTTGCAATTATGGAGCACCCTAGATTGAGTCAATCGAGCTCTACTTTTGCTACTTTGTGAATGTGGGCAGATTGTCAACTTGTTTGCAATTTTGCCGATGATGTTGTTGTTGATCCGTGCATGCTATGCTATTGTTCTTGCCATGTCTACCTTGCATTTTGTGTAGTCTTGGTGGATGTATGCTTAGCTTGTCATGACTTGCTTCGTATTGAGTGCATCGAGCTCGTAAACATGCCTACTTGAGATGTGTTTCAGCATGTTCCAGTTTTCACCAAGTCTGAAAAATGATTATGTTTTTGCTATGTTCACATGCGTGCAATTGTATTTTCTGATCCCTTTTGGCTCAAGGTCATTAAGGGACTTTTGTTAAGCTATTTGAGTAGCTCCATGCCATTCTTTACTTTGCCATGTTCAGGTCCTGTAGCATATAGTTTTGTTGCTCCGAAGTATGCTACCTGATCTGAAATTCCAGACAAGTGTTAATTTCACTAAGTCTGAGATCTGTTTGTCATATGCATTTTTGCCATGCTTGTTTGAACCTGTTAATGAATGATTTGGCCGTAGCTCAGTGCTAGATTTTTGTTAAGCATCTTGAATGCATACCTGTCATGTATTTTGTTGTCATGTTTGGGTGTTGTAGCATGTTCGTCTCATCGCATTTAGGTGGCTACTTGCTGTAAATCGCAGACCGGTGTCATATTTGAATCGCTTGCCATTTCCAAACCGTAACTCCGATTCCGGCGTTCTTTATATCGTTTTCAAGCGATTTCATCTCATCTTTCCAGTGGCACACTTGGATTCCCAAGTTGAGGCCAGGTTCATGCATTCCCTGTCACATCTTGCATATGCATCCCGCATAGCATATCATCTTTGCATCATCTTGTTTGATCCTTGCACGTGGTTGATTGTGTCCTTGTTGCTTGTTTGTCTTGTTTGGGTAGAGCCGGGAGACGAGTTTGCTAATGAGGAGGCCGTTGAGTTTGCTTTCGAGGATCCAGTCAACTCTGACAACTGTGCAGGCAAGATGATCATACCCTCGAAATCACTACTATCTATGCTATGCTAGTTTGCTCGCTCTTTTGCTATGCCATTGCTACGATGCCTACCACTTGCTTTCAAGCCTCCTAAATTGCCATGTCAAACCTTTAACCCACCATGTCCTAGAAAACCGTTGATTAGCTATGTTACCGCTTTGCTCAGCCCCTCTTATAGCGTTGCTAGTTGCAGGTGAAGATTGAAGGTCATTCCTTGTTGGAACATTTATTTACTTGTTGGGATATCATTATATTGCCATGTTATCTTAATGCATCTATATACTTGGCAAAGGGTGGAAGGCTCGGCCTCTCGCCAAGTGTTTTGTTCCACTCTTGCCGCCCTAGTTTCCGTCATATCGGTGTTATGTTCCCGGATTTTGCGTTCCTTACGCGGTTGGGTTATAATGGGAACCCCTTGATAGTTCGCCTTGTTTAAAGCTTTTCCAGCAATGCCCAACCTTGGTTTTACCATTTGCCACCTAGCCTTTTCTTTCCCTTGGGTTCTGCAGACTCAAGGGTCGTCATTATTTTAACCCCCCGGGCCAGTGCTCCTCTGAGTGTTGGTCCAAACTGTCAGCCGCCGGTGGCTACCAGGGGCAACTCTGGGCTGGCCTACCGGAAGTTTGGACAATCTGAGTGTGCCCTGAGAAAGAGATATGTGCCGCTCCTATCGGGATTTGTCGGCACATTCGGGCAGTGTTGCTGGTCTTGTTTTAACCTGTCGAAGTGTCTTGAAGAACCGAGATACCGATTATGATCGGAACGTCTTGGGAGGAGGTCTATTCCTTCGTTGACCGTCAGAGCTTGTCATGGACTAAGTTGGGACTCCCCTGCAGGGATTTGAACTTTCGAAAGCCGTGCCCGCGGTTATGGGCAGATGGGAATTTGTTAATGTCCGATTGTAGATAACTTGAACCTTAACTTAATTAAAATGAATCAACTGAGTGTGTTACCGTGATGGCCTCTTCTCGGCGGAGTCCGGGAAGTGGACACGGTGTTGGAGTAATGCTTGCGCAGGTTGTTGTCTAGTTTCTCGCTCGCGCTTTGCCTCCTCTTCTCGCTCTCTTTTGCGAATAAGTTAGCCACCATACTTGCTAGTCGCTTGCTGCAGCTCCACTGATTTTTACCTTGCCTTACCTATAAGCTTAAATAGTCTTGATCGCGAGGGTGCGAGATTGCTGAGTCCCTGTGGCTCACAGATTACTATTACACCAGATGTAGGGCCTGATGATTCCGCTCCAGGAGATGCGCTTGAGCTCAAGTGGGAGTTCGACGAGGACTCTCAACATTACTATGTTTCCTTTCCTGATGATCAGTAGTGGTGCCCAGTTGGGGGTGATTGGGACCGTGTCGCATGTTGGGTTATCTTTTATTTTGGCGCCGTAGTCGGGCCATGAGTGTTTGGTTGATGTAATGTTATTTATGTACTTGATTGACGTGGCGAGTGTAAGCCAACTATGTTATCTCCCCTTTATGATTTATATTACATGGGATGTTGTGAAGATTGCCTAACTTGCGACATATGCCTTCAATGCGATTATGCCTCTAAGTCGTGCCTCGACACATGGGAGATATAGTCGCATTGAGGGTGTTACATTTGTCCTCCTCGTCTTTCGTGCCTGCCTCTTTCCTGCCTCCTTATAAATAGGACCCGAAAGCCATCTTCCATTCTTCTCCTTCTTTCTTCCTTCTCGCACTGCGACGTCCTGCACGAACCTCGCCGCCGTCGACCTCCGTCTCGACCTCAACTCCGGTCGCTGCATCGCCCTGAACAGACAAGAGAACTGCGGTGCTACTCCGCTATTCTACCAGCTCCAGTAACCCTTTTTTGTTCATCACCAATCTGTCGTTAGGATTTCGTCAGTGTTCTTCAGTGTTCATCCTCGTATCTCTTTTCCTTAGTTTAGATCGACGTATTAGATCCAAAAAATATGGAAAGCTTTGCACGGTGGTAGTTTTAGCACTTGTTTTAATACCAGTTCACATCCCCACCGTGACAGATCTCCTCTAGGGCTTCTCTGTTTTTCCACTGTCGCCTTTTATAGATGAATTTATCCTTTTTCCTACACACGGTAGATCCAAATTTGTAACCTCCATATACGGAACTTGTTTTTCTCAGTACTTAGCCAATGTTGCCTCCGACAACTCTTTAAACATCTTAGTCATGGTGGCTTACCCTGCCGACTTGTCCTTTCTTCATATATCATTAGCCCTTGCTTTAAGCCGCCATCATAAATATGCACTGTAATTGTTTAACTTGCAATCCCATCAACTGATTTGAACCGCCCAATTATTTTCTTTTTTAGACTGTCCTTTCACCATGCCGCCGAAGACGATGATGTAAGTGCATCTAGTGCCACCCCTAGTTGGTTTTGGAGTATTAATGACAAACCTGGTTGAGGGACTAATGTGTTTGTGAGAATTGCAGGATAACACGGGTAGTAGTCCCTCATTGATTTGGTTTTCCTACTGGAGATGACCCCTAAAATTGTATGAAGACATTGAAGACAAAGGTGGTATGTGAAGATATTCACATTGATGACTATGACAAGAGAAGACATCGCATAAAGACTATGGAGCGCGAAGACTTAGTTGTTTCGTTGTTTCCTTTTATTCTTTGTTGAGTCATAGGAACCACCGTACTGTTAAGTGGGGTCCCAGTGAACAAAGTCAGAGTGACTAAAGTGATGCTTAACCAAAATCCTATGTCTTCGAGCGAAGACAATGAGAGCAAATCTTATCCAGAGCTAGATGAGTCAGCTTTACTTGTAGCCCAACTAAAGTTGTCGCGTGTGTTTGAAATCTGACCGTTGGAACACATATCAATTCCTTAGTGACCTAGGGTCATTTCGAACAAATCAAGCTGGGTTGCTAGTGGCTATAAATAGCCCACCCCCTACACCATAAATTGGTTGGCTGCTCAGAGTTAGTGCACGAATTTTGTCGTTTGAGAGCAACCCACCTCGAAGCCTTTGAGGGAGAAATCCTTGTGAGGACAAAGCCCTAAACACCCAGAGCCAAAGAGTGTTAGGCATCACTTAAGTCTTCCTGTCTGTGTGATCTGAAGACTTGTTACACTTGAGGACTATGAATCCTCCAGCCGGTTCGGCGTCACGTTCTGAGCATCCAAGAGACATTGTGGATCGCCGGTGAACGAAGTCTATGAAGGTTTGGAATTCTACCTTGAAGACTTACCAGAGTGATTAGGCGAGGACTGGGTGTGCTTAGCTCAAGGGGAATAAGGTGAAGATACGGTCTTCTGAGTTAAATCTCAGCCTCCCTAACCAGACATACAGTTCTCACAGCAACTGGAACTGGTAAAACAAATCATTGTCTTCAATGAGCAACCGGTTCTGTCCTTCCCATGTTTTTATTTACAGTTGGTCCTTGTGAAGTCATTGCCTGTTTGCATAATCTATTTGTCTTCACTGTGTGTGTCTACTTGTTCTGATTGGCTTCATACTGTCTTCCATCCTGATCCATACTGCCTAGCTGCTATTAGTCTTTGTGCTTTCACTTCATTGAATACTTGACTATGGCTTGCCTAGTGTAGTTTACCTTCCGCTGCATGTTAATAGGTTCATTTCTATCGATTGTCTTCGAAACTTCCATGTTTTGAGGCTTTCGTAAAAATCGCCTATTCACCCTCCCCCTCTAGTCGATAACTAGCACTTTCAATTGGTATCAGAGCAAGGTACTCCCTTGTTCTATGTGATTCGGTTTAACCACCTGGAGTTTTAGCTATGTCGACTGCAGGGATAATCAAAGTCTCCGCTGCGTGCCCCGTCTTTGATGGAACTGAATATCCCTACTAGAAGAATAATATGCGCATTCCCAAGGCTGGTGAAGGTGTCACCGCTGCTGATGTCAAGAAGTTCGTTCAACTAGATTCCATTGCCGAGAATATCATCTATGGTCATCTGACCAAAGGGCAGTATGGCCGTGTGAGTGCTTTGGAAACATTTAAGGTAGTCCGGGACTGGCTCTCCAAGGTCAACGAAGGCGTCTCAACCCAGAGAGATCAAAGGATCGATGTCCTTCGCAACCCCTTCAACCGCTTCAAGAGAAACAACAATGAGAATGTTCAGCTCACGTTTGATCGCCTCACTGACATCACAAATGAGCTTCAAGCTCTCGGCGCTACTGAGATCACCAAGCATGAAATCGTCAAGACACTCCTGAGATCACTTGACAGCTCGTTTGACACCCTAGCCATGATGATTCAAGAATGCCCTGACTTCAAGAGACTCGATCCGTCTGACATACTTGAAAGGCTCAACACACATGAGTTTCAGCTTTCTGAGAAAAGAGATATCTACGGTCCCAACTATGGCCGAACTCATGCCTTGAAGGCAAAAGCTGTTTCCTCATCTGAAGAAGAATCTGACTGCAGTTTTGATGATCCTGGAGACATTGGAAAGGAGCTTGCTATGCTTGTGAAGAAGTTCCAAAAATTCACCAAGAAGAAAGGCTTCAGAATGTCTTCATGATCCAGCTCAAGGAATGATGAAGCTTCTGCTCATGACTACAAGAAGAGAACATGCCACAAGTGCAAGAAACCTGGTCACTACATTGTTGAGTGTCCGAAGTGGGACAATGAGAACAAGAAGAAGAAGAATAAGAAGAAGAAGAAGAAGAAGAAGAAGAAGAAGAAGAAGAATGTGACAGCCTGGGTTTTGCCCCTTCTTTTTTGCTTGATTTTCATTTGAAATTTTTTACACTTGGAGTTTCTGAATCTTTTCATATGGACTTCAACATTTGGGCATCCTTGTCTTTCACCCAAGTGCTTCACTTCCCTCCTAAATCATTATTTCACTTCTGACCCACCCCGAAAAATAATCTTTGGAATATTTTTCTTAAAAGAAAAATATTCATTTTCTCTCTAAAACCCTAAGCCAGATCTGTTTGCTTCAAAGAAACCCCAATTTTTATGGCTCAGAAAAATCTGAGATAATTCACAAATATTCTGTGAACCCTAGTGCACCTTCTTGAGAAAAAATATTTCATCACTTTTTGGAATATTTTTGCTACAGAAAATCTTTTCTATTCTGGACAGAAATGGTGGTTTCTACAGCAACTACCATTTTACTTCCTCCATTTGACCTGAAATTTCTGGTGCATCTTTACCTTAGTAACTTATCACTAGCCTCCAAAGCACAGCTTCAAACTCCAAGCCATTTGACCACAGTAACATCACAAAGTTACTGACCAGAAACTTACTTGGTGTGTGAAAACTTCTCTACTGCACCTGGATCCAAACCAAATAGTGGTAACACTCAAAACTACCACGAACAACATGCCAGACATTGAGTTTTTGCTTAGATCGACTTGATGTCATAGTTCACACAGTGACCGCGTTCGTCCAGGCACGCTGGCATGCAGCCGACGCGCTCTACAACGCGCCCGAGCATCTGTTGCTCGCGTGCTTGCTTCCCCGCCTGCCCAACCATGCCAAACCTCGCCACCATCATCGTCTCAATGCTCTTAACTCCTCCCTGGCGCTCGCCGACACCGGAGCTCGCCGCAGCGAGCACGGGCAAGGTCCGGCCAGCCCAACAGTGCGGAGCGCACTATGCTCGTCGCCACCGTCTTGATCCTGTGCTCGTCTCCGCCCGCCCATGGTGGCCGCGTGACCTCTGTCACCTTCTCCCCCTCTCACTGACACCGCTCGTCGCCGGGCACCGTGGACAGGTGTCCACCGGCGGTGCTCGAAGCACCCTCGCCGCTCGCCTATATCTAGAGCCCTCCCCAGCCTCCTCGAGCACCAGCCAACACTCACACACACCCCACGATCGAGTAGGAAGCCGGAGCCCGGCCGGGCAGGCCTCGGGCCGCCGTCCCCGAGCTCGAGCTCACCAGCGATCCCCTCTGGTCGCCGTGGTAGCTCCAGCTCCTTCCAGGCCTGGGCGACCCCTCCAGGGCCACCGCCTCTCTCTAGTGAGGACGTCCCGCCCTCTTGGAGCCCCTGGAGTGGCCTCTGCTCGCCGTCTTCCTCAACTCCGGCGACCTCCGCGTTCTGCCTCCGCTTGCGAGGTTGATTCCGACGCCGTTTGATCGCCCCTAGCTACGCCACGGGTACGGGTAGGTGCGCCTCAACCCCCTCCTGCCATCCCTCCCTCTCGTTTGGGCCAAGGAGCCCTCGTCACCGGCGAGAGCTCGGGTGAAGCCGCGGACCCCTTTGTTTCCCTCTCCCTCTTTCCCCACCTGAATAGCGGGGCCCGCTAGTCAGCCACTCAGTACGCGCGTGAAGCGGTACGAGTGGTGGCGCCCCTGGGCTTTACGCCTTCGTTGTCAGCCCCCCCCAATCTATTTCAAATTCATTTGAATTTACAGAAAACTTCAAGCAATCATAACTCTTCAACCATAAGTCCAAATGAATTGATTTTTTTGCATTGTGTTCTTTGATAAGAAATCTAGCAGCTCACCAAAGATGAGATTTTTCTAAGCTGCCTAGAATTTCTAGTGATTTTCAGAATTGTTCTTGATATTTTCTTGTTGTGTTTAAAACCATTTTCAGAAGGTGAAGCTTGTCTTGAGGATCACCAGGAGGCTTGTGAACCTCATCTGCACTAAGGCAAGCCACAACAACATTTTCATGGTGCCATTTCAATATGTGTGATTTTCTTACTTGCATGAAAGGATTAATCCATGCATTTAAATGATTATGGAGTTATTTATATTCTGTTAAATATTGGTTAGTTCTTATGCTTGAGTTACATAATGGTTGAAACTAGTTTAGTGGATAGAGCAAGTTAAGATTTATTTGAGGTGATGTTAGAAATAATTTTGGTATATATGTTAGCAATTATTAAAGCTATGTTTGTGCCCTCTTAGATTGATAAAAAAGTTGTTAGAAAATTTTCTATTAAATACTTGTTTAATCATATTATTTGTCTTACAGAATGTTTGAACCTAACTTAGTGATGAAGAAAGTAAGAGTTGTTGATAATGAAATCTTTTTGACAAGCATATGAGAAATTTATCAGAGTTACTTTCTTGCGTAAGAAGTTAATAAAACTTGTGGCAAAATATTTTGGTTAAGTTGTGAGTCATTTGAACAAGTACAGTAAATTGAGTTGTTGACGTTATGCTTGGTGTGTATAAGGATGACATCGGTCATTTTTATCATTATATGATGCATGTGTTATTTTGCATTTCATGGCATGCTATGACACCGGTCATTTTTTAAGTTAAACCTGAATATAACTCAACTTGAATATACCGTTGACTGGGTCATGGTGCCAGTGAATCGAGTTTCTTTCTAGTGCAACCACATTTACCTTTGTGGGAAGGCCTTGATTCGGTCCATTGACACGGCCTCTGGTCGGTGCCTCCATCTAGGGAAGGTTATGTCGTGCTTGCCCTGGCCTGGTGAGCAGACATAATCTTGTGTGCTCGTTGATGAGATTATGGTACCGAGTCACCGAGTGGTAGTGTCCCCGAGTGGGAGTGTTTTGACCACGACGGTGGTTGGGGTGTCTTTGGTAGACACGGGGCCACCCAGGACCAGCCCGTTGGGGGATTTGGGTCGGAGTGGCCGGGAGAGTGCTGTGGCAATGGAGGGGTTTTGTCGGGATGCCGTTGGTCCACCCGAATGTGAGTGCGAGGCCATGGGTTCCGTGGTGTGGGTACAGTGTGCTACCTCTACAGAGTGTGTAATCAACCGATAGCCGGGTCCACGGTTACGGACACCTCGTAGTAGGTCCCACCATGAGTCAACTCTTAATAAAAATTGCACACTAAGTGATGAACTTTGCATTGTTGATGGATGGCAGAAAGGCCATCGAGACATTTGGGACCAAATGATGGTCGTGGTTGTGATCGCCGTAAGGATCACGAGTTGTTCTTGAGAAAGACCACTTTGGTGGTGTGTTCTGACCACTTTGGTGGTGTGTTTGTGATCCAGAGATGATCACGGTTGGTAAGCTGTCCCGAGGGACGTTCGAGCATGAGCACACCATGTTGGCATATAGTATTGCACTTTTAATAATTGGTTAAATATCATGATATTGTTTGTCATTATGATGATGCCTGTTGTGAGCTTGCAAGTACATTCAATGTACTGACCTGGCGTGTCATGCCAGATTTCAGGAAAGTGTCATTGGAGGAGAGCGTTGTCCGAGTCTAGATCGTGTCCACATTGGTGTCCCTGTGATATGGAGCTTCCGCCACGACGTTACTCCGCTGCCACGTAGTTGTTCAGATCGAGGCCCATTTATGTTCACTAAATAATGTACATATTGTTCAGCCGCACCGAGTGTGCCTCTTGGCCTCGACAACTATTTGTAATGTAACTCTGTTCCGCTAGCATCAATAAAGCGTTTGTTATTCTGTACCAAGATGTTGTGTGTTGCCAGAAGACATGGTCTCTGGGCTGGCAATGTATGGCAAACCGGTCGCTCTGAGTCAGGGTGCCACAAAGAACAAGGAATATGATTCTGACGACAAGAAGAAGAAGAAATACTCAAAGTCTTCTTCCAAGTCTTCCCCAAAGTCTTCATCACACAAGAAGAGCTCATGTGGCAAGGCTCGTGCGTTTGTTGGCAAGGAAATGGATTCAGAGGAGGAGTCTGCTTCTGAGGAGGCAGAGGTGGAGTCTGAGGAGGAGTCCAAATTCTGGCGTTGCAAGTCTTGCTACAGCCTACGTTGCCAAGTCCATCTTCAACACTGAAGACAATGACTTCGTCACTGACACCGATGCTAATGACAAAGACAACTCTGCTCCCACCTATTGCTTCATGGCACGCGGTGCCAAGGTAAACTCACGCAATACTCACTATCAAACATCCAGTGAAGATGACTCTGATTGTGATTCCAAACCCTGCTACAAAACACTTGATAAAATTGCAACTGAACAAAAGAAAGGTATGGAACATATTCAAAAACTGTTAGACAAAAGCGATGACCTGTTGGACGCTGAAATGACTCGATCTCAGTCCTTAATTGAAGAAATAAAAAATCTTCATGTTAAGTATGAGGAACTTGAAAGTCGTCATGAAACACTCTCAACAACTCATGAAAAGCTTTCCTACGATTATCTTCAAAGGAATCAAGAACTTGAGAAATTGAGAGCGGCTCATGAAGATCTTCAAAAGGAAAACGAGTCACTTCGCGCTGAACAGATCAGTCCCGCTCAGGAAGGATTTGAACCACCATGTCTTAAATGCCTTGAGCGTGATAACGCTACTTCTATTGCTGAATGTTCTACTTCTGCCACTGTTGCAATATCTTCAACTGTTGATGTGGAAACTAACCCTTCTACTAAGGATGCCACTGCTATTGCTGATGAAAATGCTAGGTTGAAGACATTGCTTGAAACAGGGATGTACAAAAGTCACAAAGGGCATCAGACACTATGTGATGTCCTCAAAAGGCAGATTCTGAACCGAAACCCTAGGAAAGAGGGTGTTGGGTTTGAAAGGAAAATGAATGTTGATGGCTCTTACTGGAAACCTGAGCAGTACCCCAAAACCACATGGGTTGCTGCAAAGGAACCTTCAGTGGATCCACGACGGTGGTCGGGGTTTCTTTGGTAGACACGGGCCACCCAGGACCAGCCCGTTGGGGGATTTGGGTCGCAGTGGCCGGGAGAGTGCTGTGGCAATGGAGGGGTTTTGTCGGGATGCCGTTGGTCCACCCGAATGGGAGTGCGAGGTCATGGGTTCCGTGGTGTGGGTACAGTGTGCTACCTCTGCATAGTGTGTAATCTATCGATAGCTGAGTCCACGATTATAGACACCTCATAGTAGGTCCCACCATGAGTCAACGTTTAATAAAAATTTCACACTAAGTGATGAACTTTGCATTGTTGATGGATGGCAGAAAGGCCATCGAGACATTTGGGACCAAATGATGGTCGTGGTTGTGATCGCCGTAAGGATCACGAGTTGTTCTTGAGAAAGACCACTTTGGTGGTGTGTTCTGACCACTTTGGTGGTGTGTTTGTGATCCAGAGATGATCACGGTTGGTAAGCTGTCCCAAGGGACGTTCGAGCATGAGCACACCATGTTGGCATATAGTATTGCACTTTTAATAATTGGTTAAATATCATGATATTGTTTGTCATTATGATGATGCCTGTTGTGAGCTTGCAAGTACATTCAATGTACTGACCTGGCGTGTCATGCCAGATTTCAGGAAAGTATCATTGGAGGAGAGCGTTGTCCGAGTCTAGATCGTGTCCACATTGGTGTCCCTGTGATATGGAGCTTCCGCCACGACGTTATTCCGCTGCCACGTAGTTGTTTAGATCGAGGCCCATTTATGTTCACTAAATAATGTACATATTGTTCAGCCGCACCGAGTGTGCCTCTTGGCCTCGACAGTTGTTTGTAATGTAACTCTGTTCCGCTAGCATCAATAAAGCGGTTGTTATTCTGTACCAAGATGTTGTGTGTTGCCAGAAGACATGGTCTCTGGGCTGGCAATGTATGGTAAACCGGTCGCTCTAAGCCGGGGTGCCACAATGCTTGGTATCAGAGCCGCGCTGACTGTAGACCACGCTAGGCTACGACGCGCTAGATACGAGTTTTAGTTGAGTGTTGGTAGTAATTTGTGTTGATTATTGAGTTGCATGCATTCGATTTATATATATATTTATGCTAACCTGCTAATGGTTGTGGGTGTAGATGGCTCCGGTGCCGTATCCGTGCCAGTTGCAGCTGATGCCTTACATGTCACCGCACCTCCTTCGCAACGTGTGGCGTCGGCTGTATCCTCTCGGAGACGACCTAGACTATCAGTGTACCGGGAGCATCTAGCTGATTCAGTATATGAGTATCACGCAGTGGTCACTCTGCGCACTAGTTCCAATTCTAGCTCTTACACTCGCACTTCTCGAAGCGGTTATGCCTCCACCACTTCTCAGGCTGTCCAGTTTGCTGCATTCGAGGTCCTTGTCGAGCTTCGTTACAACGAGGTCCGAATGCAGAACCACCTAGGTTTTTACTACTACCCATCTCTGCACGACAACGGTCGTGTCCGTTTCCCTCTCATTGATCCGGAGTATGATAGCGTTGCTAGCCACCTTGCTCGTTATATCACTGCTAGCTATCTCATGATCCACGAGCTGGCTCGAGAGCTGACTCATACTCGTACTGCTTTATCCACTACTTTGGTCACTTCTAGATCCGCCACTACTCTGTCTTCGCTGGGATTTACCACTTATGTCCCAGTCAGTTCTAGCTCCCCTATTTCGCCGGTTACTCCCCGAGTAGCATAGGCGTTTCGGCCGCGAACCCTCTCAGTACTTCTGCCGAGTGGGTCTCACTTCTCGCTACCCCTGTAGCCCTGATGCTTCATCCTACCCCTGCCCCTGAGGTAGAGACCTCGAGGCAGTGCCGTTGTGTTACCTTTAACCCGGAGGTTTCCGTTAACCATGTCAGTTTGAGATCCGAGACCACTTCAGGGGAGGGCATCGCAGCACCAGTAGAGCAGTAGTATCTTCGAGTATTCGCAGTTGTCTGGATGATGTATGGATGTAGTCATGATGTTTCATTGCCACTATGAGAGTAGTGAACTAGTCATGTTGTTTACTTTTCATGTATGAGTCTATGTATAATTATGTTGAGACTTTATTCACCGTATTTTTCGCTTTTTCTGCTTTCTTCCGAGATTTGTCGCTGGCTTTTCCCCAATTTTATTCTTCGGTCTTTCTCATCTCGATTGTGTTACCTTGGGAAAAATTAACAATAGGATGACGCGGGGAGGCAGCAGTAGCAACGTTCGTGAGGGAACTCCTGTTCGTCGTTCCGCACGACAGGCAGGACAGTCTCACGAGCCGTACGTTCAGCCACCACCTCCACCGCCTGATCCTCCCTCCACCGAGCAAATTCTGCGTATGTTTGAAGAGAAAAGAAACAATGATCTGATTGAGATATTGAGAAGTGTTGAAGCTATGGTTGGACAGAATGGAAATCAGAATGGTCATCATTCAAAGCTGTCAGATTTTCAGAGGACCAGTCCACCCAGTTTTAGTCGGGCTGTTGACCCATTGGATGCCGACGATTGGTTGCGTACAATGGAGAAAAAGCTTGAGATTTCCCGTACTGAAGGAAATGATAAAGTTCCATTTGTAACTCATTACCTTGAAGGCGCAGCTACCATATGGTGGGAAAATACCAAGGCCATGTGGCTGAGTGATGAGGAAATCACCTGGGAGAGATTTAAGGATAAGTTTCGAAAATACCACATCCCTACTGGAGTTATGAAGACCAACCAACGTGAATTTCTCGCACTCATCCAAGAAAATCAGTCTGTGTCTGAATATCTGCAAAAATTCAATCATTTGGCCCGTTACTCTCTATATGACGTGGCCACCAAAGAAAAGAAGATTGACAGATTTCTTGGAGGCTTAAATCCGCAACTTCGGTGTGCTCTAAGTATGTTTGATTTCACGGATTTCCAAACTCTGGTGGACAAGGCGTTCATTGCTGAACGGGAGCACAAGTTGATATCCGATAATAGGCCTGCTAACGACAACAAGCGCGAGTTTGAGTCAAAGAAGGATGGGCCACCTATGCAAAAGGCTCGTACCTGGCAGCAGACTCAAGTGGAATACTGGCCAAATTGGCAACAGAATGTTAACAAGACCACCACCCAAGTCAAGAATATTGTTACCAATCCAATGCATGAGGAGCGTCAGCGCAATAATTCTTGTTGCATTTGCGGGCAGCACGGACTTGAACCACCATGTCAAGGATTTGAACCACCATGTCTTAAATGCCTTGAGCGTGATAACGCTACTTCTTTTGCTGAATGTTCTACTGCTGCCACTGTTGCAATATCTTCAACTATTGATGTGAAAACTAACCCCTCTGCTGAGGATGCCACTGCTATTGCTGATGAAAATGCTAGGTTGAAGACATTGCTTGAAACAGGGATGTTCAAAAGTCCCAAAGGGCATCAGACACTATGTGATGTCCTCAAAAGGCAGATTTTAAACTGAAGCCCTAGGAAAGAGGGTGTTGGGTTTGAAAGGAAAATGAATGTTGATGGCTCTTACTAGAAACCTGAGCAGTACCCCAAAACCACATGGGTTGCTGCAAAGGAACCTTCAGTGGATCCATCCACCCTATATGGCTTCACTTGTGCTAATCCCATCGTCATTGATGGATCCTTTGATGCAAACTATAAACTGTTTAAGAATCAGAATGGTGAAGTGTTTGCAGGTATATTGGTACTAACTGCGGGAATGGGCCACCTATGAAGAAAGTTTGGGTGCCGAAAAGGTGTCTGGAGAATCTTCCTGTGAATGTCGTCATGACACCACAGGGGAAGAAGACAAACCCCAGGCCACAGGCTTCATATGGTCCAAATGCTTCATACAGACAGAGGACTCACCTGAGTCGCAATAACACAAATGTTTTGCAGGGAAACCATACTCAGGCCTCTGAATATGAGTGTGTTTCATCAAACCACCATGTTCATAAGACCCAGAACTACCCTGCTTATTCTTATGAGTACTATTCTCCAGCTGCAAGACTATTTGCTAGGGCTCCAAAGCCAAAGTTCTCAGATGTTGCACTTAGACTCATTGCTTCGAAGCCACCCTTGATGATGTGGGTGGCTATGAAAGCTTAACTCTCTTTTGCAGGGAAAGGTCTCCAGCCAAAAATCAAATGAGTCTGAAGCTATTGCTGGGGACCTGAAACATCTTGTAGGGTGCAAGATCAAATGCCCAAATGGTCTTATTATGTATTTTGTTCCCGAGTCGCTTGCTACTTTCCCTATCAGTCCTAACCTCGATCTAAGCTTTAATAATCCCCTTGCTCATCAAATGTTTATGCTTCACAATGCTCTTCGCGAAGCCTATCCCCCTAACTGCACTGTAGGGTATGACACCGGCTGCTTCAGAATGGATTATTGATAGTGGATGTACAAATCACATGACTGGCAAACGAAGTCTTCTCATGGACTCAAACTTACGTCCATCTGGCAAAAGTCACATCACATTTGCTGATACTGGTAAAAGCAAGGTATTGGGTCTAGGTAGAGTTGCAATCTCAAAGGATCAGCACATGGATAAAGTGATGCTTGTTGAATCCCTTGGTTTCAATTTAATGTCTGTCTCAATGCTTTGCGATTTGAACATGATTGTGATATTTGGAAAATATTGTTGCCTTGTTCTAATGGAATCTGACAAGTCTCTAGTCTTTGAAGGGTATCAGAAAGATGATTTGTACATGGTAGATTTCTCAGTAGGACCACAGCTTGCCGTATGTCTTCTTGCAAAAGCTTCAGAATGCTGGCTCTGGCATCGGAGGCTAGGGCATGCTGGCATGAGGAACTTGCATACTCTTGCAAAGAAGAAGCATGTCATAGGCATCGAGGGCGTCAAGTTCAAGAAGGATCATTTATGCAGTGCCTGCGAAGCTGGAAAGATGAGGAGGGCCAAGCATCCCTCGAAGACAATCATGACAATGACTCAACCCTTCGAACTGCTACACATGGACCTCTTCGGCCCTACTCAGTACTCTGCCCTTACTACTACTGCTTGTCTTTATGGCTTCATCATTGTTGATGATTATTCAAGATATACATGGGTGCATATAATCCTCTACAAGACTGAAGTGCAAGATCTCTTCAGACGCTTCGCCAATCGAGCCATGAACAACTATGGCGTCAAGATCAAGCACATCAAAAGTGACAATGGCACTGAATTCAAGAACACCGGCCTCGACACTTATCTCGATACATTGGGAATCACTCATGAGTTCTTAGCTCCATACACGCCGCAGCGGAATGGCATCGTGGAACACAAGAATAGAACACTCATTGAGATGGCTCAGACGATGCTCGATGAATACAAGACACCAAGAAAGTCCTGGCCTGAAGCTATTGATACTGCATGCCATGTCATCAACCGTGTTTATCTTCACAAGCTTATGAAGAAAACATCCTATGAACTCCTCACTGGTAAGAAGCCAAATGTCAGTTACTTCAGAGTATTTGGTGCTAGATGCTGGATCAAGGATCCACATCACACTTCAAAATTTGCACCAAAAGCACATGAAGGTTTTATGCTTGGTTATGGAAAGGATTCACACTCCTATAGAGTCTTCAAACTCTTTCACTATAAAGTGGTTGAAACTGTGGATGTGCGGTTCGATGAGACTAACGGCTCGCAAAGAGAGCACCTACCAAATGCGCTAGATGAAATTCCAGCCAGTGAATCCATCAAGCTTATGGGAACTGGAGAAATCATACCGTACGAAGTACAGCCTGAAGAGGAACTTATCATCTCTGCACCTAATCAACCTGAATACAGCTCAGCTTGAAGACAATCCTTCAAACGATGACAATGATCAGCAAGAGAAAAATCTTCGTCCAGTTCATCCTCGTGTTGCAAATTAAGTACAGATTGAGAAGATAATTGATAGCATCAATGCACCTGGTCCACTCACTCGTTCAAGGGCAACACAACTAGCAAATTTCTGTGGGCACTTTGCATTCGTCTCAATATCTGAACCCAGGAAAGTTCATGAAGCCTTCATGGAACTTGAATGGATTCAAGCTATGCAAGAAGAGCTTCAATAGTTTGAGCTGAATAATGTATGGGAACTGGTCAAGCGTCCTGATCCTCGTAAACACAATATCAGAGGCACTAAATGGATATATCGCAACAAGCAAGATGAGCATGGTCAAGTTGTCAGAAACAAGGCTCGTCTCGTTGCTCAAGGATACACTCAAGTTGAAGGAATTGACTTCGATGAAACATTTGCTACTCAATGGCAAGATTGAAGAAGAAGTGTATGTTGCACAACCGCCTGATTTTGAAGATCCAAAACATCCTGATATGGTTTACAAGCTCAACAAGGCACTGTATGGCCTCAAACAAGCCCCTCGTGCTTGGTATGACACACTCAAAGACTTCCTGAAGAGCAAAGGCTTCAAACCTGGTTCCCTGGATCCCACACTCTTCACGAAGACATATGATGGTGAACTGTTTGTGTGCCAAATATATGTGGATGACATTATCTTCGGCTGCACTAATCAGAAATGCAGTGATGAGTTTGGATACATGATGCAAGAGCAATATCAGATGTCCATGATGGGTGAGCTGAAGTTCTTCCTTGGTCTGCAAATATGGCAGCAACACAACGACATCTTCATATCTCAAGAGAAATACCTCAAAGATTGTCTAAAGAAGTTTGGAATGCAGGACTGCAAAGGTTATACAACGCCAATGCCTACCAAGAGTCATCTGGATCCTAACGCCAATGGTAAAGAGTTCGATCAAAAGGTATACCGCTCCATGATTGGTTCTTTGCTTTATTTATGTGCATCTAGGCCAGATATGATGCTTAGTGTTTGCATGTGTGCTCGATTCCAAGCGGCACCAAAGGAATCGCATCACTTAGCTGTGAAGCGAATTCTTCGATATTTGGCTTACACCCCAACACTACGATTATGGTATCCAAAGGGCTCAGAGTTTGATCTAGTTGGATTCTCGGATGCTGATTATGCTGGTGACAAGGTGGATCGCAAGTCTACATCAGGCACATGTCACTTTTTGGGACGATCACTTGTGTGTTGGTCTTCAAAGAAGCAGAACTGTGTATCTCTCTCCACTGCTGAATCTGAATACATTTCTACTGGATCTTGCTGCGCTCAGCTTCTCTAGATGAAGCAAACACTCAAAGACTATGGCATTCATCTGAAGCAAGTGCCACTCTACTGCGACAATTAAAGCGCCATCAAGATTGCCAACAACCCAGTTCAGCACTCGAAGACAAAGCACATTCAGATCCGTCATCACTTTCTCAGAGATCATGTCATGAAGGAAGATATTGATATCATTCATGTCAACACTGAAGAGCAACTGGCAGATATCTTCACAAAGCCCTTGGATGAGAAAAGGTTTTGCAAGTTGTGGTGTGAGCTAAATATCTTGGAATCCTCAAATGTCCTGTGATCATGCACACATCCTAACACTTATGCATGTTGATGACTTAGATGTGCAACACACGAAGTAACGTATATCTTAAAATAATGAAGACTTACACTCTAAGTGTGAATACATTAATGTGGAATTTGACTTCAGAGCGCCACGATAATTGTGCGCCGTGTCTGGGTCTAATACTTCCTATACGGTGGGTAACGCCACCACCAAACTTTTGTTTGGAGTATTTTCTATTGGTGTTATATTTGCAAAGTCTTCGCATTTGGTTTGTCTTCAATATTAACATGGCTTCATGTTTATCTTCACAATTTTGATTTGGTCTCATTTGTATATATTCATGTATTTGAGTTGTGTCCTCTGTAGCATTCACTTATAGCTATGTCTTCTCGTTGGATCTTTTGAACTAAGTGAATGTGATCGGACCCTAACATTTCTATGCTCCGGTCTCAAGTCTATCTATCCAAATCATATGCACTCTATTGAAACTGTCGAATATCTTCACTGCGTCCTTGTCAGCAGAAGATACAGAGACAAACATTAAATCTGTTTTAAATGCTCAATCTTTTTTGCCTGAAACACGGAGAAGCGGGAACGACCACCCGACAATCCAGGCGTACGTGGGAACGTGGAACAACCTCCAATGAGTTGCATGATCGCCACGTGTCCTTCAGATGTGAACCGCCAGGGGCACCTGTGTGATAACGCTGCGTCGTCCATGTCCTTATAAATACACGCCACACCCCAGTCATTATCTCTTCTTCCACTTCTCTCTGTCGCACAAACCCTTGCGCCACCGCTAGCCCTCGACGACGCTGGCGACGAAGCGCTTAGCTGCCCCGACCTCACTAACGCCATCATCACGCCGACCGCGGACATCGTCTTCTCCGCCGTCGCCGTAGGTGTCCTCCGTCGCCAAGTTAGGGCACGGAAGATCGAACTACTCGGCCTCATCTCCTACTCCGTCTAGCAGTTCCTTGAGTGGTACATAAAAACTCTTTTTACAATCCTTTTTGATCCAATAGATTCATCCTTTTCAACCACAAGTGGTTTCTGTTCCTACAAAGTTGGATCTATCCTGTTCTGCATCTCATAACATGCCTAGTATGTTCACTTATGCTTCACAAAGTAGTTAGATTCCTCACTTGTACTTATTCATGGATTCGTACAAATCTGGAACCAACTCTCTACATATGAGTGAATGTCTTTGCACTATGAGGTCAATGTCTTCTAAACTGATTTATCTTCAAAATCTTCTGAGAATGCATATGACCTCTTCCCCTTCCCTCGCATCTCTAATGCTGTCACAGGTACATGTCCGTGGGAGAATCCCTTGGTTCTCATAGTCTGCATTCATTTGCAGAGTTCTTACAGCATCACATAAATTATCCCGAAGCCAGTTCCTGTCTGACCAGCAGACGGAAGACTTTGACAGTGTTGAAGCCTTTTAGTCTAAACTTCATGGCAACGGAGAAATCAGCAAGGTAGGGTGGCAGACAGCGTCGTGGTGGTACATCAATGGATCTGCCCGAAGATCTCTATGAACTATACAAAACTGACCCCGAAGAAAGCTATGGTCAGCGCAAGACACGAATCCAATGGATTCGAAGATATTGGGCCGAGCAATGGTTCAAGTACAGATTCGTCACCAAGGAGTATGCTGAGAAGAATGCTATCACGCGTCCTTGGGGAGATATTCTCTATAAAAATCTTCAACCCAAGACCAGAACTGATGCCATTGCTCAAGGATTCTACCCTTGCATGGTCCGAGGGCCACAGCCTACTGATGTCGACCCATCTTCATTGCTATGGTGTCGAGATGACAATCTGTTCAAGCGCAACTTTCAGTTTGCCAAGAACTCGGCCAGGGAAAACAAGAAGTCTTGGGGATTAGACTTCAACCCCGGTCCATCTGCTCCTCGAGCCGATGGCACAAGCGATGCTAAACCCAATCTTGTTGGGCCCTTCTACAACCTTGAAGGTCTTATCACTCACATTCAGGTTCAAGGGGCAGATGTGGATCACTCTACAGATGACGCTAAATCTGACGAAGCGCCTGCACCACCGAAGCTAGTGAAGCAAAAGAAACCAAAGGCTTCAAAGCCCTCCTCCACACCAAAGGTCTCGCGGGCCATTGCACCTCCTGAAGCCAGTGGGCAGTCTGAAGATCTTTCTCGCATCTCCTGCTACTGCTTTGAGAAACGAGAATGACGCCATTGATCTGTCTAGCGACGACGATCTTGGCGATGATGCTCTTGAGCAATTGATAAAGAGCAAGCAAGAGGCGGAAATCTTCAATGATCTTCCCCTCTTTGATGTGGAGATCCTGTACAAGTTTATTAATGAGTGGTTTGACAGCCCAGACCTCAGTTTTGAAGATCTTCAGCTCCCAATTGGCCTCAACGTCTCTTTCCATGGAGCCATTGCTCCTGAGATGGCTCTTGCACAGAAAATTGTTGAGCTGAAGAACAAGATTGATTATGAGAAGGCTCAGTTCAAGAAGCACATGGACAAGCTCAACGTGGAAGACATCCAGAACTTCAAGATCATGATGCATGAGCTCAAGGAGGCATTCCACAAGAAACGTGAAGAAGCAAGAGGTTCTCGTGAGCGCATGAAGAATCTCGCTGCCAAATGTGTTCAAGGCTACAATGAAGCTGAAAAGCGCAAGGCTTTGGGGCGACCAGGCATCAACCCCAGAATGGATGCCAAGAAGAAGAAGAAGCATGTTGTGGCCCAACCAGAAGCATCAAGGCAGGAAGAACCTAGCATTGTCTTCACGGCCAGTCTAATAGGCTCGAAGCCTAAGGTCCCCACAGTGGCTTCGGAACTCAAGAAAACAAGGGCAGCTCAAGCCGAAGCCCGCAAGCGCAAGACCAAGCACACCATTGACGATGCTCCGCCAAGCAAGAAGAGAAAGACAAAGAAGAGAGACCGGGATGCTCCCACAGAGCCCCTTGTTGTCGAGCCAATCTCAGTGGCTCATCCTGCATCTAAACATCATGAGCGCCAGTTGATCGTTCATGAGGCTGCTTCCACAAAAGCTCCAGTAGTTGAAGACATTCCAGCTGTTGACCCCACCGCAGCTAAAGACATTGGTCATCAAGACAATGTTGAAGATGATGAAGTCCTTCCTCAGATCGAACACAATGTGGTATCATCGCCTGTTCTCACGAATAGCAAACTCATCAGCATTGGTCATCCATTGACGCCAATTGCTCAGGATGACTCATGGGCTGATCACCCTCAAGAATCCCCTCGTGATGAAGAAACACCAGTTACTTCCCCAACCCATGTCACCACTCCGTGATTGACAATGAAGACTTTGAGGCCCAACCAACTCCATCTCCACAGGCGTCGCCAGTGTTTCACAGGCTTCGCAAAGGACCAAGGCCACAAGTCACTTTGTCAAGTGTTCCAGAAGGAGAAGAGCGCCAATCCATTTCCCGCAAAGTCTTTCCTGAAGCCTCTCCTACTGCTAACATCCCTGAATCTGAAGCCAAAGTGGCTGAAGATATTCCGGCTGCATCAGCCGATGACCAAGAAGAAGAACCAAGAGAAGAAGAACGTGTTGCTACACCCTCGTCCAACCCTGAAGTTGTTGTCGAGGAGAACGTGTCCGACCCTCCAGCTCCTGAAGTGGAGGTTACCAATACTGAGGCGGCCACCAACCTCAACATTGAAGCCAATGATGTTGTCATGGCTGAAGCTACTGTGGTGCCTGAAGCTAATGTGGTGCCAGAAGTGATTGCACCCGAAGACAATCTGCAGCCTGAAGCCCATGCCTCTGCTCCTATACCACCTCCAAGGCCACACACCATTGAGCAAGCATATGATCGTGGTCAGCTTGTTACCATCCACTGGCCAATTCTGGTTCCTCCGCCTACTCCTGGACCTCAATTTGACTATCATGTGGAGCACATGCCTCAGGTCCAGAAGCCAAAGCCAAGTCTACCACGGTTTCCAGGTACTGCAACCTCACCAGGATCGTTTAATCTGAATGGCTTCAAGGCACACAACACATTCTTTGACAGTGACAAGAACCCCTACAGAAGGCCAAGAATCTCCTCAGATTGATTCTGGAGTTATTAGCAGCTCAACTACTATTCTTGCATCTTATACAATCAGGGGCGCATTTTCCCTCATATGCGTCTAGACTGCGAAGCCATTGCTAGATTGCCTTGCCTTGAAGAAGCTCTTGACTGCTTCCGTGATGCGGGTCTGCTCAACTTTGTGACTGACAAGGAACATTGGAATGAAGAACTTCTGCTTCAATTCTATGCCACCCTCCACATTCGTGGATACAACAGGGATTCGAATACTTGGATCCTTGAGTGGATGACGGGCGATGTACATCATGAAGCTAAAGCCCAAGACATCATTGAGCTCACAGCACTGCCCACTCCTGGCAAATATTATGAACCAGGTTGTCAGCAACACCAGAATGCTTTGGAGAGAATTTTTCAAAAGCCAGAGCCTAACATGAGCCAAATGCTGAGCATGATGAAGCCTCTGCCACGCGATGCTGTATAACCAACGGAATTCTTTGTTGAAGACCTAGAGTATCTGCCCTGCACCATCTATCATATCATCAGGCGAACTCTATGTCCTGTCAAAGGACATTCATCTGCAGCGAAGCTTGAAGGAGCAATGAAGACTTTGGTTTTCTATATCTTCAATGGCGTCAGTTTCAATGCTCAAGACTTTTTCATCAGGCAGTTAGCTGCATCTGGCTCCGACATCTTTGGTCTGAAGTTCAATGCTCCATGGGTAATGCGCCTCATCAAGCTTCACTCTGCTATCAACTATCAGCCGTCTGCGCGCAATCATCTTATATTCTTGCCAGAGGTTGATCGGTTTGTTGAAGCCATTTACCCAGAGCCTGCAAAGGAGCCAATTTATCTTCACAATGTCGATCGTCAAAGCTTCACCCAGCCCATTGAAGGAGTTCAGGCCGTTTCTCATGTTTACCCCTTGGCTGGCAATACACGTGCCCCTCGCATCCAAACTGAAGCCACTGCAAGTACCATTTCCCAAAGGCCTCGGAAGCGATCTCGTGTTCTCAATGACCGAGAGCTTCTCATTGCTCTACATTAGAAACAGGATAAGCATCATGACTGGCTTAAGCATCAGATGCAAAGCCTCTTGGTGGACGTCAATCGCATTCGAAATCTTGCCACCAAGAATGCCTTTGTTACACATGAAACCTGTCGGAGGTCTTGGAAGAGTTTGACATTGCTCCGTGCTGAAGCTGATCTTCAAGACGATGGCTTCACAGAGAGATTCAAGTTTGACTCAACTCCTCCAAGGAATGCTCACTTGTGTCGGACTCCCTCACTTGAAGACTCTGACTATTCTTCCTCAGCTGCAATAGTCAATGCTAGAGTCATAGATGATCAAGATGATGCTACCTCACAACCTCCAACTTCAGCGCGTGTCGACACTGCACCAAGTTCACATGCACCACCAAACCTCAACGATGACCCTGCTTCACCTACTCCTCATGGGGATGAGTAGAAGCTCTATGTCTTCAAACCTTTTTGGTCATTACTGACAAAAGGAGGAGAAGCATATGAGTTGATAGTCTTCAAGCGGGTCCATATGGGTGGTTGCTATACTTTTGCTACATTTGCCACGTGCTTACAACTCTCGCTTTTGATACATTTGGTTCGTTTTGAGTTGTAACACTTAAACTTGATGGTCGTCTGCTACCTTTTCGACACTATGTGATGCGATGATAAATTCCGCATGTGCGACGATAAATTCCGCACGAAGTCATTTTGCAGACATCCATTTTTCATTATGCATGTCATTATCTTCGTCATATCCTTTCATGCATGATGAATTGTCTTCATAAGTAGAAGAGGAGCTCCGCGAGTACAACCTGCCATGTGCATTTGCATTCAAAAGCAAAATACTTATATGCACATCTTCAGGGGGAGCCTTTCTGCTACTTAAGAAGACAATACCTAAATCCTTTACAATTTCATATACTTTTATCCCCGTTGAAAACTTCAACCAGTTTGTCATCAATCACCAAAAAGGGGGAGATTGTACGTGCATCTAGTGCCACCCCCAGTTGGTTTTGGAGTATTGATGACAAACCTGGTTGAGGGACTAATGTGTTTGTGAGAATTGCAGGATAACACAGGTAGTAGTCCCTCATTGATTCAGTTTTCCTACTGGAGATGACCCCTAAAAATGTATGAAGACATTGAAGACAAAGGTGGTATGTGAAGATATTCACATTGAAGACTATGACAAGAGAAGACATCACGTGAAGACTATGGAGCGTGAAGACTTAGTTGTTTCATTGTTTTCTTTTCTTCTTTGTTGAGTCTAGGAACCACCGTACTGTTAAGTGGGGTCCCAGTGAACAAAGTCAGAGTGACTGAAGTGATGCTTAACCAAAATCCTATGTCTTCGAGCGAAGACAATGAGAGAAAATCTTATCCAGAGCTGGATGAGTCAGCTTTACTTGTAGCCCAAGTAAAGTTGCCGCGTGTCTTTGAAATCTGACCGTTGGAACACATGTCAGTTCCTTAGTGACCTAGGGTCATTTCAGAAAATTAGGTCGGGTTGCCTAGTGGCTATAAATAGCCCACCCCCTACACCATAAATAGGTTGGCTGCTCAGAGTTAGTGCATGGCTTTTGTCGTTTGAGAGCAACCCACCTCGAAGCCTTTGAGAGAGAAATCCTTGCGAGGACAAAGCCCTAAACACCCAGAGCCAAAGAGTGTTAGGCATCACTGAAGTCTTCCTGTCTGTGTGATCTGAATACTTGTTACACTTGAGGACTGTGAATCCTCCAGCCGGTTAGGCGTCGCGTTCTGAGCATCCAAGAATCATTGTGGATCGCCAGTGAATGAAGTCTGTGAAGGTTTGGAAGTCTACCTTGAAGACTTACCAGAGTGACTGGGTGAGGACTGGGTGTCCTTAGCTCAAGGGGAATAAGGTGAAGACACGGTCTTCTGAGTTAAATCTCAGCCTCCCTAACCAGACGTACAGTTGTCACAGCAATTGGAACTGGTCCAACAAATCATTGTCTTCAACGAGCAACTGGTTCTATCCTTCCCATCTCTTTATTTACAGTTGGTCCTTGTGAAGTCATTTCCTGTTTGCATAATCTATTTGTCTTCACTGTGTGACTGGTTGTTCTGATTGGCTTCATACTGTCTTCCATCCTGATCCATACTGCCTAGCTGCTATTAGTCTTTGTGCTTTCACTTCATTGAATACTTGACTATGGCTTGCCTAGTGTAGTCTACCTTCCGCTACATGTTAATAGGTTCATTTCTATCGATTGTCTTCGAAACTTCCATGTTTTGAAGACTTTCATAAAAATCGCCTATTCACCCCCCTCTAGTCGATAACTAGCACTTTCGGATGACAACTTGCACCTGGGTTCCTTCCACAGTCACCGAGAGTACTTTGAAGGATTTTGTCACTTTGGGATTCTTACCAGAGAAGAGTGTCATGCATTATCGTGTTCCCGACCTTGAAGAGAAACCTCAGCCAAAAGATGGTGAAATAATTATTTTTACTGACCATATGACCCCGGGCTTCTTACAGCCCAGCTCATAATTCTTCAGGGATGTTCTACACTTCTTAAAACTCCACCCGCAAGATATTGGACCCAATTCTGTATCTAATATCTGTAACTTCCAAGTTTTTTGTGAAGTTTACCTTCAAGAAGAACCTACCGTTGAACTCTTCAGGGAATACTTCTACCTAAACCGCCAGAATGAGTATACCAATGGTCCTAGTTTGGAACTTGGTGGGATTTCAATTGAACGCAGACGAGATGCCGTCTTCCCTCTAGTAGTCCTGCCAAGCCATCCCAAGGACTAGAATCAAACGTGCTTCTACTGCAAAGATACCTCGTCGTCTGATGAAAATCCAATGCCGGGTTATCGAGCTGATTGTCTTGACGCAAAGCACCCACTCCCTGACAAACTTACTGCCGCCGAACACAAGAAACTTGTCCCCAAAATCAGAAAAGTCCAAGCTTTATTAGGAAATGCCTTGACCGGAGTTGACTTGATCCGCTGCTGGGTCACATGGAAGATCATACCTTTAAGCCGCCGAACCGGCTTAATGTTTTCATACACTGGAGGAACTGATGACCCTTTACATCATAGTTCTATCACTACAAAAAAAAGACACATCCGGGACATTTTGGGCCGAACGAAAAAAAATTATGTCATACATATGACACTTCTATGACGATAATTGTGACAAAACCCGGTATCATCATAGATGTGGTGGGCTCCTACTTCTATGACAAAGAATCATGACCGAAAATGGGCTTTTCGTCCTGGGCGGGCCGGAGATGCAGCTGCATGACATTCTTTGGGCCGTCCATGATGGAAAAAACCATGGTAGAAGCGAGGGCGAGGAAAATTTTGGGGAGTTCCCGGTTACGGTGGGAGGTTGGGGGCCGAGCGATGCGCGTTTCTCTCGTACACATACGTGAGTGTGTGCGAGGCATTGGCTCTAACTGAACCCGAGCGAGGCGTTGGGATCTAACTGAACCCGAGTGATTGCACTGCAGGCTATGCGTTACTAAACCCGAGCAATCGATTCATGGCTGTTAACTGAACCTGATCGAGCGATTCCTTCGCTACTGCTGCTAACTGAAGCCGATCGATGCTGCCTCTGGATGAACAGTGAGCATTGCGGGGGGGAGGGGGTTTGGATGAACAGTTCCCGATGGGTTTGGATGAACAGTTCCCGATGGGGGTGGATGAACAGTTCCCGATGGGGGTGGATGAACAGGACCTCGTGGTGTTGCCTCTGGATGAACAGGACCTCGGTCAATCGAGCCGGTTGGGGCTGGATGAACAGGACCCCGTGGAGGGCTAGATGAACAGGACCACCCCATGGAGGGCAGGATGAACAGTAGATGATGGAGGGAAGGATGAACAATAGCCCGTGGAGGGGTGGTTGAACAAGAGCCCGTGGAGAGGGCTGGTTGAACAGTAGCCGGTGGAGTAGCGCGCGGTGGAGGCTGGATGAACAGGAGCCCATGGATGAACAGTCGCAGGTGGAGGCTGGAGGAGGTTGACGGTGGATGAACAGTAGCTAGTGGAGGCTGGAGGGGGTCGACGGTGGAGATGAATAGTATCCCGTGGAGTCCCGTTTTGCAGTACGCCACGGCCCTCCCGATGAACAGGACCCCTGTTTCGACCGTAGGAGGTCTGCTTCGTCCGTTTGTAGTACGCCACACCCCTCCCGATGAACAGGACCCCCGTTTCGACCGTAGGAGGTCTGTTTACTCTGTTTTGCGGTATGCCAGACCCCTCCCGATCAACAGGACCCTGTTCCGAACGTAGGAAGTCCGTTTCCTCCGTTGTGCGGTACGCCAAGCCTCGTTTCCATCGCCTGTTCCGTCCAAGCCCTCCCGATGAACACGACCACGCATTCCGTTCCGACCCTGCCGGTTGGCTCCCACGCGTTCCGTTGCCTCCCCATGAACACGACGCATTCCGTTGCCTCCCCATGAACACGACGCATTCTGTTGCCTCCCCATGAACACGATGACGACGCTGTTTCTCCGTTCCGACCCAGCCATGTACACGAGCCCTGGCCGTACGTATGCGCGAGTAGGCGTTCGAGACCCCGCCCGTATGTATGCATACGTGGCCGTATTTTCTTTCTTGCACCCTGGCCGCTGTAGGTACGTGTACATGCTACGTGCGCGTCTCTACTACGACACGTGCGCGCCTCTACATCGACCAGTATGTACGTACACGTTCGCGACCAGAATGACAACGCTACGTATGCTTCGACTAGGTGGGTCCCGACTGTCAGGCACTTCCTTGCCTGCAAAGATGTAGCTGGTGGGTCCCAGCAGTCAGGGGGCGAATCGTTTTTTTGCCCGGACGCACTTCCTTGCATGCGAAGATGTAGCTGGTGGGTCCCAGTAGTCAGGGGTAAACATTTTTTCGCGATATACAGTGGCCCGTCTGGTGGGTCCCAGCTATCAGGTGGAGGAATCATTATTTTCCGTGTAATAAGGAGGCACTTCCTTGCCGCGGCCGTGGACCCAGCTATCAGCCTCTCCACGTACAGTCCATGTCCGATGGAAGTCGTTCCTTGACCATGTTGACCACGCCGCACCGAGAGCACCAGGGCGGTGGACGATGGCGAGGCCTAGGAAGGGGATGACACGGAGGCAGGGAAGACTCGGTAGTTGTTTCCCACGCGGAGGGAAGTACGACTGTACGAGGGTTTACTGGTTCGTCTACCATCGCCAGAGAATAACAGCAGGTGTGAGTGAGTAGAGGGATGGCTAGGCCAGCGATGGGAGTACGGGTCTGGCGGTGAGGCCTGCGCGGCAGCACAGCCAGCCGCGAGGAGGAGGGAGCAGGCAGTCCCGCCGGCGCTTGTTTGAGCCGCTGGAGCAGGAAGAGCAGAGATTGAAGAAGCACGACGGCCATTGGATGGACATCCAATAGTCAGTGCTTGTGTGTCAACCTTTTTTAGGAAAGCCTCAAATCTGTGGAAAATATCATACAAACCATCTGCCATTATTTCTAATAATTTCAACCGATTTGCTAATTCTTAAGGTTTTTTTTGGAGCCCATATTCTTTTTGTTAGCATTACAGCCCATATGGTGGCAACGGTTAAAAAATTATACGAAATTTTGCATATTTCGGTGCGGTCCGAACTGTTTTTAATCCCGAAATTTCGACTCACATTCAAACTAATTTTAAAAATAAATGTATATCAATATAAAATCCAACAAATTCTCCACGCATAAAAATTAATGTAGTTTAAAATCTTGAAATGAAAAAAAGATATTTGAAACTAATTGCCTGTTTGATGTGTTCTAAAAATGTACAACCCATTTCTCATTACTGATGGGTCATTTTCTCGGCCAGCCGAATGAAAGCTCTCTTCGTCTTGAAAGATTTGCAGCCCAACAGGCCTGACAATGCGACTTACTTGGCAAATCACAAAAAAACTGGGTTGTGGCCATGGACCCAGCTGTCAGCCTCTCCACGTACGGTACTCTTCCAATGGAAGTCATTCCTTGACCACGTTGACCACGCCGCGTGGAGAGCACCACGGCGGTGGACGACGGAGAGGCCTAGGAAGGGGACGACGCGGCAGTGGAAGCCCGCGCGGAGAGGACTACGAGGGTTCACTGGTTCGGTTGCGGTGTGAGGCTGTCGTCGCCGCAGGGCCTGGCCAGCAGTGGGAATAGTAGGGGGCGATGAGGCCTCTGCGGCAGCACAGCCGGCCACGGGAGGCAGGAGCATGCGGCACGACCGGCGCTACTTTGGGCGGCTGGAGCAAGAAGACCAGAGGTCGCAGAAGCACTACGGCCGTTGGATGGACATCGTACGGTCACTGAAGCTAGAATTTGTTCATATTGACTAAGTTGACAAAGCCCTTCGCCCTCGTCAACTTAGTAGGCCCACTAGTCAGCCTCCCAGCAAGGTGGGTCCCAGCTAGCTGGGGGAGTATTCATTTTTTTGTGCGTAATAAGGAGGCACTTCCGGTGGGTCCGAGCTGACAGCGGGGGAACGTTTTTTCACGAAATACGGTGGCCCATCCGGTGTGTCCCAGCATTCAGGGGGAAACGATTTTTTTCACAAAATACTGGTGGCCCGTCCGGTGGGTCCCCGATGTCAGGTGGAGGAATAATTATTTTCCGCGTAATAAGGAGGCACTTCCTTGCGGCTACCGTGGACCCAGCTGTCAGCCTCTCCACGTACAGTACTCTTTCGATGGAAGTCGGTCATTGACCAGATTGACCATGCCACGTCGAGAGCACCACGGCGGTGGACGACGGCGAGGCCTAGGAAGGGGACGACGCGGAGCCGTGCAAGATGCGGCAGTGGATGCCCACGCGGAGAGGAGTATGAGCATTCACTGGTTCGGCTGCGGTGTGAGGCTGTCGTCGCTGCAGAATAACAGGGGGTGTGGGTGAGTGGAGGGATGGCCTGGCCAGTGGTGGGAGTAGTATGGGGGTGGTCAGGCCTCCGTGGTAGCACAACCGGCCATGGGATGCAGGAGTAGGCGGCACGACCGACGCTGCTTTGGGCGGCTGGAGCAAGAAGACCAGAGGTTGAAGAAGCACTATGACCGTCGGATGGACATCATACGGTCACTAGAGTATTGACTATGTTGACAAAGCTCTCCGTCCCTGTCAACTTAGTAGGCCCACAAGTTAGCCCAACAATCACTACTAGGAAAAGGGCTATAGATGGAAATGACACTAATGGCGCACCAGACAAGTGGTGCGCCATTAGTATATACTAATGGCGCACCACCCTCTGATGCGCCATTAGTGTTGAAACTACTAATGGCGCACCCTGACCACAGTGCGCCATTAGTACCAAATTTTTTTTTGAACTAGTGCGCCTGTCCAAACATACTAATGGCGCATCCCCTGGTGGTGCGCCATTACTAGTTGTAACTAGTAATGGCGCACCATCCAGGAGGTGCGCCACTAATGTTATTTTTTTATTATTGCTTTTATTCCTTTTTTTGCAAAAGTTCTAATGGCGCACCGCCGGGGGGTGCGCCATTAGTAACCTGGATTACTAATGGCGCATTTGTTGCTGGTGCGCCATTAGTAAGTGGGCAGCAACAATATATTTTGGATAGCCTCTCCTCCCACACTCACTTTCTCCCCACTTCATTCTCTCCACCGCCTCCTCCTTGTCTCGGGTGCCTCCTCTTTTTCACCTCATTTCCACCATAGATTCATTCAAATTAAGTGGTTAAGTTACCTTGTTTTGCTAGGTAAGTAAGGGGGGAAGCTATATTTATGTTGTTCTCCCTACAAACAATGTGCACATGCACTTTTTATGGCCTAGCTAGATCTATGTATGTTTGTGGTGTTGCATATGTTTGTGGTGTTGCATATGTGTTTGTGTTTGGAGGTGTACCGGTATTTGAAATGCGATAGTTGCCAATATTTTGCCGGAATGTTGATTCATTTCCGTTTCGGCGAGAATTTCGGCATTAAGCATTCTTTTTGGTCCTATTTTTAGGGAAAGTCATGCCAAATTTTTTCTTGGTTCTAAAATATCGTTTTGCTCTACCCCGCAGGCGACCATGGTCCGGACGATGACCGAAGGCATCGTGAATAGGTTTTTGAGGTCCGCGAAGGCCGAGATGCTTCAAAAGAACGAGACGGAGATAAGATGTCCGTGTCGAAGATGCAAGCTGAATAGCCTTATTGCGGACCCGGATTCCGGGCAGGTGCGGGACCACCTGCTCTTGCGTGGTTTCATGGATGGCTATCGGTGGCAAGGTGATGATGATGACTACGAAGTCGTTCATGGGGGCCGGGCAAGAAATGAGGAAGGGCAGCAAGACAACCACCGCGGCTCGGGGGGGGCGAGAAGACGAAGAATCCCCAGGAGATGATCACGACGGTGATGCTATACACAGTCATCATGTAGAAGATGTAGGACATGATGATGATGCCGGCGGAGCAGACGACGTTGGACCATCGATGGGCTGGGTGCAGGACCCTCATATTCAAGAGCTGCTTCTCAAGCAGACGGATAACACAAGAGCTGCCGCCCGAGAGAAAGCCAAGATGGATCAACTTGAGTTAGACGCGGTTACTCCGTTGTATGAAGGATGCAGGCCCGAGGATACCCGCCTGAAAGTAATGCTCATGGCTCTGGAGATGAAGGTAAAACACAAAATGGCCGCCGCCTTCCCCACCGATCTTGAGACCACGGATGGTGCCGCCGAGGATGACCACACTGATGCCACCACTGATGGTGCCGCCAAGGATGCCACCACTGATGATGGCGGCGCACGCACAGATAGCAGCCAGCCGAAGAGGCAACGGAAGGACCGGCGCCCGATCGTGCTCCGCACCCTCAAGGAGGAAGTTACTGAAGTGGACTCCAACGGGAATCCAACGGTGCCCGAACGAATAGTCAAGGGGTACTCTCTTCAGCTCGGGTGCATTGTCCGGAGCACCGTCTCGATCAACACCGAGAACCTGAGGCATCCTGACCGAGGGAATTTGCGCCACCTCCTCTTCACGAAGCTGCACGAACGATACAAGTTCCCCGCTGAATTCGAAAACACAAGCCTCAAAGGGAATAAAGTGAACAATGCTGCCCTCACGAAGATGAGCAAGGCCCTGTCTACTTGGAAAAGCAATGTGAAGAGAATGATCGAGAAAGGTGAGAGTTATGAGAAGATCAAGGAGAAAAATCCTTCGATCACCGAAGATGACTACAACGACTTCAAGCTCAATTGCTCGAGCACCGCAAGCTCCCAATCAAGTGAGTGGGGGAAACAAATGCGGGAGCTGAACATAGGGGAACACACACTCGGTCCCGGCGGTTACAGAGTGGTGGAGCCTATATGGGACAAGGAGGAGGCGGACCGTGCCGAGCAAGGCCTACCGCCCCTCTTCGATAAATACGGTGACAAGCAGACCAGGAACTTTGTCAGTTGCCGGTACAAGAAGGACCCGAAAACAAAGGAGCTTACCACGGATCCGAAGACCAGGCGGCTTGAGCTTGTTCTGGTAAGGAATACACCCCCGCGTAATTAGCTCCATATGGTTGCATTCTAATTAATGAAGCCGAATTTCTAAATGGTTCACATTCCTTCCGCAGGCGACTGAAAGTAGTAGCGCGGGGTCGACTAAGAGCAACCCTTGGGACACCACTCTAAATAGGGGGTTGAATATAATGAAGAACAAGGATAAGCTCAGTAAGCCGACGTCAGCTGGTCGTGTGGCCGGCAAAGGCTTGTCGACAAAATGGGGGTCATACTATACCGCTGGTGTGCGGAAGGAGAAAAAGACCAGCTCGGAAAGCCAGGCGCGAGAGGTTCAAGAACTCAAGGCACAGGTGGCGCAGATTCCGGAGATTGTCCAAGAGCAAGTGGAACAACGACTCGGAGCGACGATCACCGCCCTTGTGCCTACCTTGATCTCGGGGTTGAGTGCGTGGATTGCGGGCGGCCAATAGGGGCCGCCCCCGATTCCTAGCTTCACGGCCAGCAACTCGCATAATGCGATGGCGGGGCCATTGGTGCCTCCGGCGGAGGCGGCATTGGTGTCTCCGACGCCGGCACGGGAGCTTAATGCACCCGGGTGTACGCCGGCCGGCACCTCTTCAGCAAGCGGCTGCTCCGTCAACTGCACGCCCGCCGTTGGCGGTGCCTCGACATTAGCCGAGCTCGACGCCATCATCACGGTAACTAATTAAGCCTCTCTCGGCCGAGGACTTCATCTCCTTGCCTTTGACTGGGCATCCCTAACGCCCTACATGTTTTCGCAGGGCGCCGCCGATGTTCCGTGCAGTCTCCTCCACTTCGTGAACAACGAGTTGGTCGATGTCGCCAAGGGCAAAATCGTTCAACCGGGCAACCCCTTGTTCCACGGTACCCAGATGCCACCCAACTTGTTTAGGGTTCAACTGGTTCGGGTGCTGCCAGGCTGTGACGACTTGTTACCTCCGATTCGACCCGTCGGGGCCGACGATGATGACGTGATGACCCTCAGCGCCTGCCTGAGCTGGCCCCTGCTTTGGCCGAAGAGCCAGATTCGTTTGGGGGCGGGGGACACCACCCCAAAGACAACACCGCCAGTCGTGCCGGCGCCAAGTCGGCCCCATGGCAAGACCGCCGTAACGGTGCCGGACATCCCTATGCCACTGGATCCAAACATGCATATGGCACAGGATCAGAACGACGACGACGACGACGATGATACATTTGGCAACGTCGATCAGTACTTTGCCGAGCATGGGTATGATGGCGACTTCATGGGGCCTCCTTCTCAAGAACCAAACCCAACAAAAGACGTGTGCGATCTAGCTCGTACCGCGGAGAAGCCAAGTTGCAACAGGCGCCGTCTGGCGTTCAGCTCTCAGGAGACGCCTCCAGCTGCCGACTTCACCGAGCCTCAGATAGGCGAGGTGCGAAATATTATCAGCCCCAACACACTCAAGAAGGCGGTCTGTGAGCAGAACTCGGTCCCATTACAGGAGAAGAAGAAGGCACGCAAAAGAAAGACTAAGAAGGGTGCGAGCCAGCCGGCACCGAGTATGATCCATGCTCAGGACGGGCCACCTTCACCGCAGGATATCTCGAGGAGGGTGCATGTGGCGGGTAGGGCGATGCTACCGACAAATATGCTCAATGCTGCAACCGGTGCTATGCGGAGTCTGCATGACAGTGTTCTTGCTTTGGAGAAGCGGCGTCTCAGGGAGAAGGATGTGGCATACCCGGTTTTCGCGGCCAAGGTGCCAGAGGGCAAGGGCTTTGTGGATAACTCCATCGGGCGTACGATCGTCCTGCGTTTTGATGACATCCACGCTATGTTGAACCTTCATCCGCTGCACTACACCTTCATTCGGCTATTTTCGCTGAATATGGAGATGCGGATCATTCGCGACAAGACCCCGGACATCGTGATAGTCGACCCCTTCTACATGCGTGCCAAGATCTTGGGCAGCGCTGGGGACCGGCAAGTCGCGAGTTCTTACCTCGAAGGCGCCATTCTGGCAAACCAAGATAAGGATAACTTCCTCGTGCCTTACTTTCCCGAGTAAGTCCTCCCCTCAACCGGCCCGTAACATATGAATTCTTACTTTTCGATCGTTTTTCTTTTAACATTCCGTGTTTTCTGCAGTGACACACGTTGCACGCTCATCCTCCTAAGCCCCAAATATTCCATGGCCACGTATTTCGACCCGGACCGTCAGTCGAACATAGACTACACAAATGTCAAGAAGGTTCTTGATGATGTTCTCCCCGGCTACGCCCAATCTGGAGGCACCTTCACCAGGCCTATTCGTAAGTACGGCAAGCACGTGTTCTCCCACAATACGACGTTCTGCTGCGTCAAGCAGCTGCCTGGCGGTTAGAAGGGTGCCTACTACGCCATCCATCACATGCGGGCGATCGTACGGGACCATCATCAACTTCTGCTACCGAGTAAACTCAAAGATTGGGCCGCGAGCATGTCGGCAATCCAGGACGCGGACCTCCGACAAGAATTCTTTCGCATCCAGTCGGAGTTTGCGGAAATCATCCATCAAGATGTCCTTCGTACCTCGGGGCAGTTCTACCTCAGAAATCAACCGTCCAACAGTGACATCGACACAATGCTACAAATGCAGGATGACAACGCCCGTTCTTTCATGACTCCCACGATAGACGGCGGCTTCATCCACGCTCCGGTCCCTTGAGTCGAGTTGTCTAGTTCTGAAACATCGATTGGCTCATGTTGTAATTAAACTTTAATGAACTTGTAGTATGTCTCTTTGGTTTCGAGAGTCGTTCAACTTAGATGTAATCGATGCTATTAATGTCTTCCTTTTCTCTTCCGATCGTTCTGTTGCATAATTATATATTGCTTATGTATTGTCTGTGAATTGGTACTAATGTTTCGTTTGGCTAGTGCATAGCGATACCGACGTATGTCGTGTACAAGGGTAAGGTTCCCGGAGTCTACGATGACTGGGAGGAGTGTCGGAGACAGGTTCACCGATTCAGCGGTAACAGTTACAAAGGGTACACCACTAGGGCCGAGGCCGAATCTAGATACGCCCGCTATCTAGCGGGAGAGGGGAGGGAGCGTTGGAGGAACCGGATGAAGACGAGTTTCATCGTGATGATGCTCATCGTGATGACCACAGCTCTCTTCTATGTGATGGTAGTTTAGATGATCGATATCGACTTGTAATGTGAAGACAAACTCGCTACTCGCGGTCTCGAGACTTGTAATATAATGTTCTATCTTTGTTCGGTCTTTTTAATTCGGAGACTAATATGATGAATTGTATTCGGAGACTAATATGATGAATTGTATTCAAAGACTAATCTTCTATTGTATTCGATGAATCTGTTGTTGATGTGTGCTGTCTATATTTTGTCAAACTATACATTTTGTAACCTGTGCAAAGAACAGAAAATAAAAAGATAAAAAAAACCTAATATTCATACTAATGGCGCATCACAGGACAGTGCGCCATTAGTATGACAGTGCATACTAATGGCGCATCACTGGGTAGTGCGCCATTAGTATGCTGCGGTTACTAATGGCGCATCCAGTGGTGGTGCGCCATTAGTATGCCAAAGCACCTGGGTATACATGGCCCCTGGGAGGCATACTAATGGCGCACGCTGGCCTATACTAATGGCGCACCCGCGGTGCGCCATTAGTATACCAGATACTAATGGCGCACCAGGTGGTGCGCCATTAGTAAAAATTACTAATGGCGTGCTGTTAATGGCGCACCACAGATGCGCCATTAATGGCCATATTAGGTGCGCCATTAGTAGGGGTTTTTCTAGTAGTGAATATGGTGGGTCCCAGCTAGCAGGGGGTATTCGTTTTTTGGGCGTAATAAGGAGGCACTTCCTTGCGTGTGAAGATATAGCTGGTGGGTCCGACCTGTCAGCGGGGGGAACGTTTTTTTCGCGAAATACAGAGGCCCTTCCTGTGGGTCCTAGCTGTGAGGTGGAGGAATCATTATTTTGCGCGTAATAAGGAAGGAATTTCCTTACGTGCGGCCGTGGACCCAGCTGTCAGCCTCTCCACGTATAGTCCACTTCTGATGGATGTCGTTCCTTGACCATGTTGACCAGGCCGCGCCAAGAGCACCAGGGCGGTGGACGACGGCGAGGCCTAGGAAGGGAATGACACGGAGCTAGGGAATACTCGGCAGTTGTTTCCCACGCAGAGGAGTACGAGGGTTTACTAGTTCATCTGCCGTCGCCGAAGAATAATAGCATGTGTGGGTGAGTAGAGGGATGGCTAGGCCAGTGATGGGAGTACGATGGGGCCGTGAGGCCTGCGCGGCAACATAGCCGGCCGCGGGAGGACGGAGCAGGCAGTCCCGCCGGCGCTTGTTTGAGCGGCTTGAGCATGAAGAGCAGAGATTGAAGAAGCACGACAGCCGTTGGATGGACATCCAATAGTCAATGCTCTCATGTGTTGACTAAGTTGAAAGGGCGTTGCGTGTGCGTCAACCTTTTTTTATCAAAGCATACGGGTCAACCTGTAGTAGGCGCACAAGTCAGCCTCAAATCTGTGGAAAACAGCATACAGCCCATCTGCCATTATTTCTAATAATGTATAGCCCATTTGCTAATTCTTAAGAATTTTTTTGGAGCCCATCTTCTTTTTGTTAGCATCACACCCCATATTGTGGCCACGATTAAAAAGTATACGAAATTTTGCATATTTCAGTGCGGCCAACTGTTTTTAATCCAGAAATATCGATTCACATTCAAACTATTTTGAAAAATAATTTATATAAATATAAAATCCAAATAATTGTCCACGCATAAAAATCTATGGAATTTAAGATCTTGTAATGAAAAAAATTGAAACTAATTCCCGGTTTGATGTGTTTTAAAAATGTATAGCCCATTTCTGGTCAAACCGAATGAAACTCTCCTCGTCTTGAAAGATTTGCAGCCCAACGGGGCCGATAAAGCAAGTAGGCCTTGTTTGGGTATTTCTTTAAAAAAATAGAACTGGGCTAGCCATTTTCAGCAAGAAAAAAACACAACTGGGCTCATGATGTGGTAAACATAAATAAAACCCTGGCTAGATGGGCCACAGCCCCCGCACAGCCCCGTTGTTACCCTGATCCGTCGCTAAAACTATTATAAATAACAACTGCTTGTTCCTCAAAAAAACTGCGCGACTTGCTGGGTCCCTGGTGTCAGCCGCTCGTAGTGTAATTCTGTCGTTTATTGACTATGTTGACAATGGCGTGAGCCGCAGATGTGCAACCATTAGGAGGAACCATTAGGAGGAACAGGAGCCTTTGAAGATGCGCTGGTCCAGTCGCAAGCGGAGGGGTGTACGAGGTTTGACTGGTTCAGGCGTAGGTGTGTGTTGGGGCTGACGTCGCTAGAGAATAACAGGACGTGTGGGGGAATAGAGGGAGGGATTAGCCAACGTTGGAGGGTACGTACGGTAGAGTGGCGGAGGCGCAGCCAGCCATGGGAGGCGGGACCAGGCGGAGCCGACAGGGTGGTTTGGTTTGGGCAATTGGAGTAAGAAGAAGACAAGAGATAGAAGATACACGACAGATGTTGGATGTCAATCCAACGGCTGGTAGGCAGAATCGTTTGTTTACTGGCTAGTAAGTCGACACCACCTTGGATAGGCTATTTCCTCGCGGGTCCCAAATGTCAGAATCCAAATCTGTCACAGTCATGCAACCTTTCCTATGAAAATTTACAGCCCATTTGATGTGCTAGTTCAAAATAAGTTTGTGGGTGCTGGTGGGGGCTAATCACTTGGCTTCTGTAATGCACAGTGAGCTCAAGCAGCCGGCGAGAGTGATGTTATTTCCCTTGATTTGGATTTGTTACAATATTTCACTCTAAATTAAACGAATGGCAAGACATTTGCCTTGTTTCAAAGAAAATATGACAGTCACAGCCGAGTTGAAAAGGGCAGGAACATCTAACTCCAGCTTATAAACTATACAAAAGCACGTGGGTTAATTGTTCATCAGGTTTACAAAAAAAACCAGATTGAAAAGGGCAACAACATCTAACTCTAGCACTGTTTTCGGCAGTCACAGTTAAATGGATCGGTCAGGTCCATAGAATGAACATCCTGGGTCGTAAAATTTACTGGATTATAACCACAATATGTTGTAAATAGAAGCCTGACACATTCAGAAGCTCTTTTGCCCACCTGAAACTCCTATTTTTGCTCTTCGACATACCCATCCGTCAAAACCATGCTGCAGATAAACTTAAGCCTGATGGACAATATTAACCTCGCATTCAGCAGGAAGAATGTGACAAATCTTGTGTTTGCATAGTTGGCTACATATCGTTCTAGCGTTATTGTCTTCAATCGAATCTCATGAGAAGTGAGAAAATCCCGATGCTTAGGAATCCACCGATTGGTTATAACTTTCTTACCCCGCCATGTTGCCTAAATAGACATGAAGATTGAAAACAGTTAAGGTCTAAAAGAAGAGTGTCGAAAGAGCAACAGCTGAACGGTTAATTCTAGTACACTATATGCGGGCTTCCGATGTGCGCGAAATTATCACCTTTATATACAACTTCTCCAGACATGGAAAGCATTGCAGCAAGCCAATAATCTTGTTCAGATCAAAACTATTCATGTGGATATATAAGATCTTGATAGAATCCAGCACCATTGATAGGCCATCCATGGAGAAACTCTTCATTGACCATAGAACATAATATTAGTACAAAATGTGTACTCCAAGATGATATATAAATTATGTGCAGAAATTTAAAATGCAGCTTATGGTTACAAGTGCAGATGATAATATAAAGTACCTGAAGAACTGTGGAGCCAAACACCATATTGAAATGAGCACAGAGATCATGTATTACACGCAAGGTCTCCATTTTAGGCGCGGAGAGGATGGTTATTTGCAACGGTTAATAACTAGAATCAATGATCAACCTTTGAAGTGAAGGGGCATCTTGGATGATGAGCTGCCTTCCGTCAAAAGAAATTCCAATTCTTACAAGGTTAGGCGACTTTATTTGGAGACAGCCGATTCTAACTGTGAAAACAAGCACCAAGCACTCCAGCATAGGGCAACTGGAGTAGATGATGTTGTGCAATGAGGCCTCCGATATACGAACCCGCACAAGTGAAAGTTTCTTGAGAAATGGGAGTCGAAGGTTTGTACCGGATTGTCTGGTAGGTAGCACTACACAAAGGTGGCGGTGTGGAGAGAGGACGAAAACCCCGAGATGGACATCAGTGCTGAGGACACAAGTTCATGGCGTTCGGTATGTGGTATGTGATTTCCAGGGTGAGGGAGTCCTGGATTAGGGGGTCTCCGGACAGCCGGACTATCTCCATTGGCCGGACTGTTAGACTATGAAGATACAAGATTGAAGACTTCGTCTCGTGTCCGGATGGGACTCTACTTGGCGTGGAAGGTAAGCTAGGCAACATAGATATGGATATCTCCTCCTTTGTAACCGACCTTGTGTAACCCTAATCCTCTTCGGTGTCTATATAAACCGAAGGGTTTTAGTCCGTAGGATAACAATCATAACATACAATCATACCATAGGCTAGCTTCTAGGGTTTAGCCTCTCTGATCTCATGGTAGATCTACTCTTGTACTACCCATATCATCAATATTAATCAAGCAGGACGTAGGGTTTTACCTCCATCAAGAGGGCCCGAACCTGGGTAAAACTTCGTGTCCCCTGCCTCCTGTTACCATCCGGCCTAGACGCACAGTTTGGGACCCCCTACCCGAGATCTGCCGGTTTTGACACCGACATTGGTGCTTTCATTGAGAGTTCCTTTGTGTCATCGCCGTTAGGCTTGATGGCACCTACTATCATCGATAGCGATGCGGTCCAGGGTGAGACTTTTCTCCCCGGACAGATCTTCATATTCGGTGGCTTTGCACTACGGGCTAATTCGCTTGGCCATCTAGAGCAGATTGAAAGATACGCCCCTGGCCATCAGGTCAGGTTTGGACGTTTGAACTACACGGCCGACATCCGCGGAGACATGATCTTCGACGGATTCGAGCCACAGCCGGGCGCGCCGCACTATCGCGATGGGTATGACCTAGCTCTACCGCCGAACAGTACTCCACAGGCCACACCCGCATCAGCTCCGACCCTTAGTTCGGAGCCAACTGCGCCAATCGAGGACAGGTGGCTAGACACCGCCTCAGGGGCTGCAGTCTCAATGGCGATCGAGCCGAACACCTGCCTAACCCTCTGCGCAGCCCGTGACTCCAAGATGCCAGACTCTTTCCCGGACTCCGAACCATCCGTGCCCCTGCCAATCGAATCTGATTGGGCGCCGATCATGGAATTCATCGCTGCGGATATCTTTCAGCACTCGCCCTTCGACGACATTCTGAATTCACTAAGGTCTCTCTCTTTGTCAGGAGAGCCCTGGCTGGGTTATGGCCAATAGGAGTGGGATTCGGACGATGAAGAAATTTGACGCCCACCCACCACCCACTTTGTAGCCACTGTCGACGATTTAACCGACATGCTCGACTTTGACTCCGAACACATCGACGGTATGGATGACGATGTAGGAGACGAACATGAACCAGCGCCTATAGGGCACTGGAAAGCCACCTCGTCATATGACATATACAAGGTGGATACACCCAACGAAGGCAATGGCGACGAGATAGCGAAGGATGACCCCTCCAAGAAGCAACCCAAGCGCCGATGTCAGCAGCGCCGCTCTAAGCCCTGCCTAAGGAGAAGTGGTGATACCGGCACAGGAGATAATAACACTCTGGATAGTGCCGAAGACAACAACAATCCCCTCCAGCAAAATTTAGAGCAGGAGGATGAAGGAGCCAGCTCTCCTGAGAGAGCGGCAGACGGAGAGGAGGAGGATGACAATTACATCCCCCCCTCCGAAGACGAGGCAAGCCTCGGCGACAATGAATTCGCGGTACCAAAGAATCCCGTCGAACAAGAGCGCTTCAAGCGCCGGCTTATGGCCACGGCAAATAGCCTGAAGAAAAATTAGCAGCGGCTTCAAGCTGATCAAGATCTGCTAGCTGACAAATGGACCGAAGTCCTCGTGGCCGAGGAATATAAACTCGAGCGCCCCTCCAAGAGTAACCCCAGGCGCTGGTTACTACCCCAGCTGGAGGAAGAAGCGTATGATACGGCTGATCGGCCACCTCGTGGCCGCGATAGAGAGGCATTCCAGCGAAAAGCTCAGCCTCCACCCCAACGCCATTCAAATGAAAAGGCTTGGGGAGATACACCAGACCTGTGAGACATATTGGAGGACAAGGCAAAGCATTCGAGATCAATCTATGGATCACGAGGGCGCACCACTCTGCGAGACGACAAATGTCATGCCGGATACAGTAAAAGCAAATCTGGCCGGGCCGAACACAGCGGGCAAGACCCATTCCAGCTGCGTCAAGATATAGCCCAATATAGAGGCACCGCACACCCCTTATGCTTCACAGACGAAGTAATGGAACATCAATTCCCAGAAGGTTTCAAACCTGTAAATATTGAATCATATGACGGCACAACAGATCCTGCAGTATGGATTGAGGACTTCCTCCTCCACATCCCCATGGCTGGCAGCGATGACTTACACGCCATCAAATACCTCCCACTAAAGCTCAAAGGACCAGCGCGGCATTGGCTTAACAGCTTGCCAGCGGACTCCATTAGCTGTTGGGAGGATCTGGAAGCTGCATTCTTCGACAACTTTCAGGGCACTTATGTGCGACCACCAGACGCCGATGATTTGAGCCACATAATTCAGCAGCCAGAAGAGTCGGCCAGACAATTCTGGACTCGGTTCCTTACAAAGAAAAATCAAATTGTCGACTGTCCGGATGCGGAGGCCTTACTGGCTTTAAAGCACAACATCCGAGACGAGTGGCTAGCCCGGCACCTTGGTCAGGAAAAGCCGAAATCTATGGCAGCTCTCACGATGCTCATGACCCGCTTTTGTGCGGGAGAAGACAGCTGGCTGGCTCGCAGTAATAACATATCAAAGAACCATGGTACCTCAGATACCAAGGACGGCAATAGCAGGTCACGTCGCAACAAGCATAAGTGCCGCATTAACAGCGAAAATACTGAGGATACGGCAGTCAACGCCGGATTCAAAGGCTCTAAACCCGGTCAGCAGAAAAAGCCATTCAAACAAAGTACGCCGGGTCCGCCCAGCTTGGACCATATACTCGATCGCTCGTGTCAAATACACGGCACCCCAGACAAGCCAGCCAATCACACCAACAGGGATTGTTGGGTGTTCAAGCAGGCCGACAGGTTAATTGCCGAAAACAAGGACAAGGGGCCGCATAGCAATGACGAGGAGGAGCCCCGGCAGCCGCACACTGGAGGACATAAGAGGTTTCCCCCGCAAGTGCGGACGGTGAACATGATATACGCGACCCACATCCCCAAGAGGGCGTGGAAGTGTGTGCTCAGGGATGTATATGCGTTGGAGCTAGTCGCACCAAAGTTCAACCCTTGGTCCTCCTGCCCGATCACCTTCGGTCACAGGGACCACCCCACCAGTATCCGTCATGGCGGATTCGCCGCACTAGTCCTAGACCCAATCATTGACGGATTTCACCTCACTCGAGTCCTTATGGATGGCGGCAGCAGCGTGAACCTGCTTTATCGGCACATAGTGCGCAAAATGGGTATAGACCCCTCAAGGATCAAACCCACAAAAATGACCTTTAAGGGCGTCATTCCAGGTGTAGAGGCCCATTGCACAGGCTCAATTACACTGGAAGTTGTCTTCGGATCCCCGGATAACTTCCGAAGCGAAGAGTTAATCTTCGATATAGTCTCGTTCCGCAGTGGTTTTCACGCGCTGCTCGGGCGAACCGCATTTGCTAAATTCAATGCGGTACCGCATTATGCATACCTGAAGCTCAAGATGCCAGGACCTCGCAGAGTTATTACAGTCAATGGAAACACAGAGCGCTCTCTCCTAATAGAGGAGCACACCGCAACCCTTGCAGCAGAACCGCAAAGCAGCCTCTCAAGGCAATCAACCAGTTCGGCACTTCACAGCCCGGACACCTTCAGGCGCGCTCAGGGCAATTGGCAAATAGACCGCCTGGCGCGATCTGAGCTCGCGTAGCAATACGGCGGCCACCCCAATCCCAGCCCAGCAGCGAAACTCGTGCCGCGCGTACATAATTACACATTAAAAATACCATGGGCACAGGTGGGGAGGGGGCACAACTACGGCACGCCCCAAGACGCGGCCTAAACCGCACTAGGGGCTTCCCGTTCGGTTATTTTCCTTTTTCTTTCAGGACCTTAATCTCTGGAAACACTGTCCGGCAGCACTATTGTCGAACACATGATGCAGTAGCCAAGGAGGCAGACAACTACGTTATATCATGGAATTCCCAGGTTGATTACAGTAACGAGTGACATATTCAATTTATTATCATTCCTCAGCTTGCCCTTAGAAGGGACTTAGTCCTACTCTTTGCTTATCGCACTATCTGTATCACTCTGCTTTAACGCAATTTTTTAATAAACAATGCATGACATTATGACTATTATTGCATTTTTGTTATATATATATATATGTGTGTGTGTTCATTAATGACGCCTTGCAACCGTACACTCTGGTACGGCCAATACACCAGGGGCTTACGTACCCCACAATGCGGTGTAAAAAGTCTGAACACTTTCACAAGTGCGGCACCCCGAACTTATAGCATTATATGCATCAGCTCCGAATCATGTCTTTGGTCAAATGTTGGGTTTGCCCGGCTCCTATGTTTTGGTACCTTACGTTCCGCTCTATCGGCTAAGGTAGCGCTAGGAGAACTACTGCGATTGTGCCCCGGTTCTGCCGGGCTGAGCACCTCAGTAGAGAAAGCTAAAACTGACTGTCATGATAAGGCGAGAGACTGGTCGATGTTCGGCGAGGTTTTTCGAGTCCCTAAAGACTTACGCCGCTTAGGGCGAGGGGCCGGCCCTGTCCGGCTTACAGGCGTGTATCGCGCCCCGAATTCGGCCTTCCGAATACCAGGGGCTTCGCCGAAATTTAAAATTATAGAATTCTATGGCTAAGTGAGAGTGATAAAGCATTATTAGTCCGGTTGCCTTGTTCATTGTGCTGAGCACCTCCCTCGAAGGACCCAAACATGGGAACAAGAGTGCTCAAGTTTATCCTGAACACCCCAGCACTCGTGGCATGGGGGCAGAAGCCGAGGACTAGCCATCTCTCAGATTGGATAAATAGCCAAACAGAAGGTAATATTTTAAATTCCAACAAGTGTTGCATAGCGCATATGAAACAAGTTTTCATAAATACAGGATAAAACGAGCAAGTTTACTCAAATATTACATCTTTTGAACATTCATTCGCGATAAGACGGGCACCCTGCAGAACACCCTCGTAGTACATCTCGGGGTGGCGGTGCTCCTTGCCCTCCAGTGTCCCCTCCTTGATCAGCTTCACGGCGTCTAGCTTGACCCACTGCAATTTCACACGGGTGAAAGCCCGGCGTGCACCTTCAATGCAGACGGATCGCTTGACGAACTCCAGCCATGGGTAGGCATCCACAAGCTGCATCACCAGGCCAAAAAAGCTGTTCAGAAGGGCGTCGCCAGGCCACACCCAGACTATAAAGCTCTTCATGGCCTGATCGGCCGCCTTATGTAGCTCGACCATCTGCTTCAGCTGGTCTCTCATTGGCACCGGATGTTCGGCCTCATCATACTGAGACCAGAACAACTTCTCCATTGAGCTTTCGTCCTCGGCCTAGTAAAATTGTGCGGCATCGGACACACTGCGGGGCAAATCTGCGAATGCTCCTGAAGAGCTCCGGATCCGGGTAAGTAATCAGTAATTTACTTTTACATGCTTCCTTTGCATATAGAAAGCCTTACCCGCCGCTATCTTCTTCATCGCGTCGATCTCTTGGAGGGCCTTTTGGGCTTCGGCCTTGGCACTTTTTACACTCTCGAGGGCCGCGGCAAGCTCAGACTCCCGTGTCTTGGAGTCAAGCTCCAACGCCTCGTGCTTCGCCACAAGATCCTGGAGCTCTTGCTGCACCTCACCCACCTGAGCCTCGTGCTTCTCTCGCTCGGTGTGCTCCTTGGCCGCTGTATCTTCGGCCTTTGTCAGTGCTTGCTTCAGGGTCGCCACCTCAGTCGTGGCCTCTGGCAAACATACAATGATCCTGTCATTTTGCAATCGTGTCCTTTTTTATATATACATATCTATAGACGGGGTATTACTTACCCTTGTTCTCCTCGAGCTGCCTCTTGGCAAGGCCGAGCTCTTTCTTGGACCCCTCGAGGTCCTGCTTCAATACGGCAAGCTCCGCAGTTAGTGCGGCGGACGCCAGCAGCGAAGCCTGCATACGCATATTGACATACTTATATTAGACTCCTGCGATATTATTTGATCCTCTGTTCGGCTTTTCGTTGTGAACACCGAACAGAGCATCAGGGGCTACTGTCTATGTGGTAATATTTCTACTACATTTTAAAACACTTACCTCACAGCCTGTTAGAAGCCTGGCATAGGCTTCAGTCAATCCGCTCTTGGCGGACTGAACCTTTTGGATCACCACACTCATGATAGTGCGGTGCTCCTCGTCGATGGAAGCGCTGCGAAGCGCTTCTAGCAGATTGTTCGGTGCCTCTGGATGGACAGAGGTCACCGACACAGGTGTCTTGCCCCTCTTAGAAGGAGGCCGCCCGCCCAAGCCCGGAACCGCTGGAGGGTCTGGCACGGTGTTCGGCTGAGGGCCAAACTCGGAGCTCTCGGGGGCCCCGTCCCCGCAGCTCCTGGAGTCCGGAAGGTCGCCTTGAGGCACCTCCAGGACTGTCTCCCCCCGATCCGGTGCCTCTTGAGACAACACCTCGGCGTTGTCTGCAGGATGAGGGGAGGTGGCGGTCAGGACTGGATCGCTATCCATGTCCGACAAGCCCAAGGAGCCGTCCGATGATACATCGATACTGGCTCGTGTTGGCCTGCATAATTGCGTTCGGCGTTAGGGAAAGCAGTGCGACAAAGGAATCCTAGGAGTTACTCTGGTAACCGAATACTTACAATCTCCCCGGGGGCTTGACCCTGGGCAACCACTCGCCTTCGCCTTCGTCGGCGGCGGTGGAACTGTCTGGAAGGAGAGTCCTTCCCTTCTTGGACCCTCCGGCCTCCCCGGAAGGGGCGGCCTTCCTTTTCTTGTCTCCCCCAGTCGGTGGGGGAGTATCTTCTTCTTCTTCTTCCTCGTCTTCGGGGGAAGAGTGCATCGCAGAGTCATCGGACGGTGAGTCCGACGACGCCTGGCGTTGGGAACTCTTTCGGGTTCCCTTGGCCTTCTTGGTCTTCTCCGGCACCTTATAAGGGGTCGGAGTCAGCATCTTCGGCAGAAGAGTGTCGGCGGGGCCTTTGGGCAAAGGAGCCGGATAGTCGATCTGTCCGGCAATCTTCTGCCCGTCCTGTCAAAGGTACGGGAGTTTAGATCCCGCATAGAGTCAATCTATATAAAAAAATAAGTATCCTGTGAAAGGTAAAGCAGCTTACCGCACTAGCTTGGCGTTTCGCGCTGAATCTGCGATCCTTAGTAATAGGGGGAGGGACCTCTACACTTTTGAACAACACCCTCCAGGAGTCTCCATGAGTCGTGTCGAAGAGCCTGTTCAGAGTTCGGTGCTGCACTGGATTGAACTCCCACTAGTTGAACTCCCGTTGTTGGCACGGGAGTATCCAGCGGATGAGCATAACTTGGACTATGTTGACAAGCTTGAGCTTCTTGTCCACCATGTTTTGAATACATGTTTGGAGTCCGGTCAGCTCTTTCGAACTACCCTAGGACAGGCCCTTCTCTTTCCAGGAGGTGAGCCGCGTGGGGATGCCAGATCAGAAATCGGGGGCCGCTGCCCATGCAGGGTCGCGCGGCTTGGTGATATAGAACCACCCCGATTGCCACCCCTTTATGGTCTCCACAAATGAGCCCTCGAGCCACGTTATGTTGGGCATCTTGCCCACCATGGCGCCTCCGCACTCCACCTGGCGGCCGCCCACCACCTTCAACTTAACATTGAAGGTCTTCCGCCATAAGCCGAAGTGGGGCTTGATGCGGAGGAAGGCCTCGCACACGAGATAAACGCCGGGATGTTGAGGTTGAAGTTCGGGGCCAGATTGTGGAAATCCAGGCCGTAATAAAACATGAGCCCCCGGAAGAAGGGATGGAGAGGGAATCCCAGTCCGCGGAGGAAATGGGTGAGGAATACTACCCTCTCATGGGGCCTGGGGGTGGGGATGAGCTGCCCCTCATCTGGGAGCCGGTGCGCGATGTCGTCGGGCAGGTATCCGAATCCCCTCAGTTTCTTGATGTCTCCCCCCATGAAGGAGGAGACCATCCACTTGCCTCCCGCTCCGGACATGATTGGAGAAGGTCGAGGTGGGAAGTGCGAACTTGGGCGCTAGAGCTCGAGTGTGTGAAAACGGATGAGCAAAGGAGGAAGAAGGCGTGGATAGAAAGGGGAATCCTTATCCCTTTATATGGGCGGACGAAACTAAGCGTCCCCACTTGCCTGGTAAAACTCGCTTATCCCCCAAGTGCCGCAATTAATGGCGCGGTTGGGTTACCCACGCCCGTATTGATGAGAATCCCGTAATAAGGGGACACGATCTCTGCTTTGACAAGACGTGTCGAAAAACTACCTCGCATCATGTGCGGGGCTGGTTAAAAGAAATGGTTCGAATAATCACCGGGCCATGACATGATGTCATGCTACCAAAACAAGCCAGCAAATTAGATCTGGGAAAATATTATTCTCTCTACGGTGGAATGTGGAACTTATTTTGCAGGGTCGGACACTATCCTCGTATTCAAATTCTTCTTGGTGTATTTGGAGAAGGAACCCGCCTTGCAATGCCGAAGACAATACTGCACACCGGACTCAACGTTATTGAAGCCTGGTTCAGGGGCTACTGAGGGAGTCCTGGATTAGGGGGTCTCCGGACAGCCGGACTATCTCCATTGGCCGGACTGTTAGACTATGAAGATACAAGATTGAAGACTTCGTCTCGTGTCCGGATGGGACTCTACTTGGCATGGAAGGCAAGCTAGGCAACACGGATATGGATATCTCCTCCTTTGTAACCGACCTTGTGTAACCCTAATCCTCTCCGGTGTCTATATAAACCGAAGGGTTTTAGTCCGTAGGACAACAATCATAACATACAATCATACCATTGGCTAGCTTCTAGGGTTTAGCCTCTCTGATCTCGTGGTAGATCTACTCTTGTACTACTCATATCATCAATATTAATCAAGTAGGACATAGGGTTTTACCTCCATCAAGAGGGCCCGAACCTGGGTAAAACTTCGTGTCCCCTGCCTCATGTTACCATCCAGCCTAGACGCACAGTTCGGGACCCCCTACCCGAGATCCGCCGGTTTTGACACCGACACAGGGGAATAGTAGAACTCAAGTAGCTGTAGTTCTATGAATTCAGGGGATTCCAGCCAAAGCATCCACCGTGCAGGGCATGGTATGCTTGCTCAAGTAGCATGACAGGATGCAGAGGCTTTGAACGGAGCCCTGGTGGGAGGAGATGATGGCTCTGGGGATTTCAAAATAATTGAAGAGAGATAGCTGACGACAGTCGAGATTAAGGGGAACGGTGCGCCATAGAGGGCACCACCAAATTTAGAGGACTTGGGTGCGGCAGCAATCCTTGGTGGGGAGAAGCGAGATGATCTCCCCAAGGATGGCATCTGGGAGATCGCTGATGCGGTCCACCCGAAATTCTATGGGTTCCTGGGATCCGGTGGGGGCGGGGTCGCCACTTCTCCCCGCGCTGCCGGGTGCGGGATCTACAACAGGCGTCGCCGCTGGCGGGAGCCTCATCTTCTTGGCACTGGGGTCAGCCGACTCCATTTTCCTCGAGGGCGTCGCGTCGCGCTCACGGATTTGAGCAGAGTAACGAATGACGAGCCTAGTTGTAGTGCGAGCGAAGAAGATGGGGAGCTGGGGGTTTTCTGTAGGAGTGAGGAAGAAGGGGAGCTGGGGTTTTCTGTAGGAGTGAGGTGAGGAATTTGGGGGTACAAGTGGAGCGAGCTGACGTGAGGTGGGTG
>NC_057809.1:417034578-417035396 GCF_018294505.1 Triticum aestivum
TTCAGTAAATATATGGGCTTTTGAATTGATTTTACTATTTACTAGTGTGGATGGGCTGTTTTGTCTTGGGGCCCGAGAAACAATTACTACTAGTACAATGGAGACACTCTACAGCTACCCAGAAAAACAATTACTACTAGTACAGTGGAGACACTCTTCCGCTTCTAGGTCCTCCTAGGACATTGAAACGTCTCCCTCTACTGAATGTCGTTATACTTTTGTTCACCGAGATGCGGGCCATGCAGCATGCGGGCCCAAATGCTATCCACCAAATTAGAAGGAAGTATGCAGGCAGAGAGTCACCCCGGTCGTAGCGCGGCAGTAACGAGCCGTCGTATCACAAAATCCCACCTCCCCGTAGTCTAAGTTTGATGGACGAAGCAACCATCATTTCACTCTTCGTTGAATCCCTTTCTCCCTCACCGTCTTCAAGAAAGGCAACACTTGCATCTGCCACTGTTCTTCTCTCCGAACGAAGGGAAGGTAAGCGGATCCGTGATGTTGGTATATTTTCGTTCAGAGGAAAAAAGAAGAACTTTTGCAAAGCAGTAACCGATCCTCACTCTCTTTTTTGTTTCATTGTCATTGCGATTGTGTTTTCCTTTCAGTGGTCTCCTGGTATTCGTCAGTTTCATGATGGACCAAGGAGAACCAGGCAAAGATCTGCCGATATCGGAGCAGGCGCGGGAGGCTGATCCCCACGAGACAGAGAGCTCCAAGAAGATGGAGGCAACCACCGAGGCGACCCCAGATACTGAGATGGTCAATGCCCCGTTTGAGGTTACAGCCCCCATGGCACTGCAGGAGCAGTTTTCCCC
>NC_057809.1:417035667-417047079 GCF_018294505.1 Triticum aestivum
GATTTCCTTCTTTGCCGATCTCGATTGTGGTTTTTCATCTAAGTATGTGGTGATTTTTTTAGAAAAGGAAGTATGTGGTGATTAATAATGCAAAATTTTATTAGCTTCAATGCCATGGTATACATAGTGGTTTAAATAACTTGTGTTTGTTATACTGAAAAGTAATTCAGAATTTGTTTCTCTTTCAATTAGAGCCCTGATGCACACAAGGATTGTGTGGTTGTACATGTCACTCGCTATGAGGCGGAAGACCTGAATATACGCACTGGGAAAACATAGTTCTTAGGCTGTTGGATCCCGGAAGCCATTTGCGATTTTACTAATGAAGAGTTGTATTCCAGCCTCACTATTGTCAGGCGTGTTGTCCAGGGTGTACTGAAGCACAAGAAGTTCAAAGCTACCCTTTCGTTTGTGAGGAATACTGTTCTTGTCAAGCTTATGCAGGAAGATGACGTGGCATGCCTCCACAAACAAGTTTATCAGTGGCAAGGCCACAAGGTTGTCTTCGTGAAGGTTCACAGGATTGAGCTGCTGCGGCATGTCCTCGATGATGTTCATGGCAAGGTCCGTCTTCTGTCCAGCCCAAACTAGATCGAGGCATGAAACAGTTGCCCCAGATAGTGTTTAATAGTAGTTTGGATTGTGTCTAATTATCCGAACCTTGCATGTTATCGACCCCTCTGGGGCTAGTACTCTGTTTGAATCCGTCTATGGGAACTGCTGCTACTTTTGTGTGCCCGTGAATCATGTGAGAACCATCATAATTGTTGCCGAAACAGATGCGTCCTCACTAGTTTTTTCATGAATATGGCATGGTAAGACATAAGTTGTCACGGTTTATCATACGAGCAGTGTGTGTTTTGATGAAATAGAGCACTCGTTCGAGAACGTGCGCCGATGTATACATAAGTACTTGTAAACATTGTTGGTGCTACCCCACTTGTAAGAAGTTGTGCAAAACACAGCACATTGGCTCAGCTCGCTTCAACACTAGGCTATCGACCAGCTAACAATCAACAATCTGCTATCTGACATATAAGCAACTATGTATCTTGTTACAATGGTTGATGCAGTTAATTGAGGCCACAATGTAATAAATTCCAAACGTTCACACGCTAGTCCAGCACTCATGTGGAACACTCACATTAAACTCGTCTTCATAAAAAACATGAAAAGCATAAGTTAAGCAATTTTATACATTTCAATGATTCATAGAACATAACAAACATATACTAGTTCACAGCAAAAGACAAAGTTATGAGAAGGTTTACAAATCAGGAAAAAACAAGCAAGGCTTCTCTCTGAGCAAAGGGCCTCCCGACAGGCTTAAATTTCCTGGAGTTCACTTTGGTTTTTTCTTGTTGCCACCATTCAGGGTTAGGTTCTCTCATTCCAGAATAACCAATTATAATTGTGGTCTCAGCTGGAATGCTGAACTGAACCATGCAGTGTACTGACCAGCTGAAATGCTTGTGCATTCCACTAAATTTAAGCACCACTGTTTGCAGAAATAAGCAGACCACAATGCATCTTGTCCGCACACCTGTCCAAAAAACCACCGTGCAGCCGTGCCAGCTAGTCCTTGGTCCATGGATGAACTGGTAGAAAGTGCATTCCGGACTAGGATGCAGTTGTTTTCGCTCGTCCCTGCACTGCAATCAGGAAGTAAAACATACGAATCAGCTTCTTTTAGATTGCATTGGTCATTCTACCTTAGTTACTACCAATGTAGGGATACCTTGAAGACGGGAGGTTAGATGACGGCAGCGAGGGATAGCCATCTCATTTTGCACAGTTGTACTAAAACTGAGGTGTGTGCTTTTGATTGCGCGGATAGAAATGGTACGGAGATAGACATCCCAAAACAATATGGGGACAGACATCCCTGTTTGCGCAAATAAGAAATACGGTTATTTAAACAGTGACAAATATTACTACTTTCCCCCGTTTCCTCTTAGAACCAAGTCCTAGATTCATGCTACAGCTTTCCCACTTTCTTCCCTGTTTGAACCAACGCTTTGAGTCGACTGTATGAAATAGCTTTACTTCTAATAATAGTAGAAGTCTAGGTGGCTTTGGAACAGCGGACGGAAGTAGAAAAGGATCCACACGAAGGGAGCTGGGGCAGTAGAGCAAGGTAGGTTTCGAAGGAATATATACCTGAGGGTCGTCGGCATGTCGCAAAGACGGCGTCGGGAGGCCGCATCTTGGCCACAATACCGCAGGGAGGAACAAGGGGTCGGAGGCCCTCCCGAGACGGCGCTCTCTTGGAGAAAACGGCACGGCCGCCGATCGGGATGCGCGGGCAGCCGTTGGTCTCCTCCCTCGCCGCCGACGACAGCGTGAACAATGCACCTACACCCCTGCCCCGGTCAAGGTTGTCCGGCCAGATTTGTGACCAGCTGTGAGCTGAGAGAGAGTGTGGCCACCTATGTGTTGCTTAGATCTGGAGGGCATGAGAGAGTGAACGAGAGGAACCCTAGTAAAGCAAGCACTAAGGCTCCTGCTTTTATATATAGTGGAGTGATTTTGTTGTACCAGCTTCAAAAAAATGCGCTCCAATGTGTACCCGCGAGTGGGTGTGAGAGAACTAGTGCGTGCGTGCACCGCTTCTCTTCGTGAGAGTACAATATACTATGCCCAAAGAACGTTCGACGCAAGAGTAATAGTACAAGTGTGTGACGTGTGAGCTAAAATAAAATGTGCACGTCGTCTTTTGTTTTTTAGAAGTTCTGAGGGTAGGATGTGAAGAGCACATATGTGCGTGACGTCTACCTGCAGATAGATGGTGGGTGCGACGTGAGAGTCTGTGAGAGGACTCGGGAGAGTTGTGACTTGTGAGGGTGCGTGTGCGTGAGAGAGAGGGGGGCACGTATCAATGCAATGCATGTGTCCGTAAATCATTATCCGACAAACGTTCGCCACAAGCCTTTTCCTGAGGAACGCCGTAAGGACCGTTAGATCGGCATCCGACAGTGTCAGTTTTGCCATGTCATTTAACAGAACAGCCACTCCTCCTACACACAAATCTTCCACGTGAGTGTTAGCAACTGCCGTATGCTCCCTCCGTTCTGAAATGCAGTGCATATAGCTTTATTGAAAATTCAAACCTCGCAAACTTTTACTAAGTTTTCGTGTACCAAATTGCACATGTAGAATACCATGTATATATCATTTCATTCATCTTCGAGAGGTAACTATAAAGTTGGGTGAGGAGTCTACAAAGAAAGACCATCGTATCACCCGCAGCAATTTCAAGCATCCTTTAGTGTCGAGTAATATCATAGGAATTCTATATGATATGATTTTTATAGGATTTTTTCCTTTAGAGCCAATTGGTTCATAGGAATAGATTCATATACTCCACATTTCAAAGGAAATAAACATGATATCATTTCTATAGATTTAGAGCCACTTGGTTCATATGAATGGATTCCTATACTCCCTTAATTTCAAAGGAAAATAAACATTAGCATATATTCAATAGAAAAGTTCCTATGATATGAACCAAATTACATCTCTTTTCTAATCCCTCCTCATAGGAATTGAGAAACATGTCATCTCTAGATTCAATAGAAAAGTTCCTATGATGTGAACCAAATGACATCTCTTCTCCAATCCCTACTCATAGGAATTGAGATGCTCCATGTCATCTCTTTCCCTACAACTTCCATGTATACATCTTCTATTCCTAAATAGATAGTACAACCCACTAGTAGCTTTTTTCCAAAACATGCAACTATGGCACAAGAACTATATAGTGAGCCAATAACTTTCAAAGATGGTCGCTGGATGAAGCTAACCCGACAGTGCAGAGATAGGCAAATCTGAGCACTACTGGTCGTTGGATATCATCAACATTCAACCAGATCAGCCACATGTACAATTTAGAAGACTCCATGGTTGAACTTAAGCATGATACACAAACCTCAAAACACCAGCACTTCTCCTTTGTTCTAGAATCTTCTCTATCATAATTGATTATTTTATTCTAAATGAATTGCCATTATTTGTTTTTTACTTTATGATTTACTCCCTCCGTTCCAAAATAGATGACCCAACTTTGCACTAACTTTGTACAAAGTTAGTGCAAAGTTGGCTCATCTATTTTGAAACGGAGGGAGTACAATGCACAACCCCATGGATCTTAACATTTTTATAAAACTTATTGATTTTGAATGAGATGAACTATAAAAACTAAACGAAGATCTACATCATGCATATATGACTCAAAGCTTTACATGCTATAGTGTGTATTTATTCATAATTTGGTTTCGAAATCTCATGCGTTCAATACATGTGTACCTTACTAGTTTTGAGTAGAGTAGCAAATTTCACGCGGCCCCGGGTATATCAAAATGCAGGGCCCATGCATCATTGCCTTTCGGTCGAACCTACGTCCACAATTTTTGTGCGTACTATATCTCCACTGGTTCCCGAACCCAAAATGCTGCCTCGTTCCCGTAAAACCAAGAGGCCCACACATATTTAGGGCGTCGGCTTGAACCCGTTTACTACGACGTGGCCCCGCACACCGTAGTACTCCTACAAACCCTACCGCCGCACTCATCATCGGTTTTCTTCAGGAGGACGAGGGAGAAGCCGATTTGTAGTGGAGGCGCTTTCAAAAAAAGGATCTGTAGTGGAGACCCCTACCCTAGGGTGCCCTAGGTAGCTGCCGCATGCATCATTGTTTTCCCTTTTCTTTATGCTCTTGCGCCCTAGAGTGAAATGATGGTTGCTTCGTCCGTCCAGCTTAATGCGAGAAAGGTGGGGCTTTGTGATTTGAACCCCCGTCGCTCATTTTCTACTACTGTGGCGCTACGACCGGGGTGCCTCCAATTCCAACCGCTGCTCCGAACTATAATTTAGTGCATCGCACATGGAACAAGATGGTGGATGAGCAGACTGACCCTGCTTGAGTTGCTACGCCAACACGACAGGAGCAGCCTACCACTTGGTTTTGCTCCTTGCTGAATCCCGACTATATTGATGTAAAAAGATATGTGCTGAACTACCCTCTTCGTCTCAGTTTTTTTATTTTTAGGCGTCTCGGTTTATAGGGCCTGCACGTAGTTCTAGGTCATCCATTTGACTAACTAAATATGAGTTACTATGTCAGAAAGAGTATATCATTGGATTCTTAAGCGGATGTAGTTGTATTTAAAAGTCGAGGGCGGGGCTTTTCTACGCGGTAGGCAGTGGGGCAGTTCCGCCTAGTCGGTTTGACAGAGACATGAGAAGACGAGGGAGTAGGCTGCTGCAAACGTAGGGCTGTGTGATTTGACAGCGAGTTACTGCTAGATAGGTGGGGCCCCGTGATTTGACTTGCCATTATCATTTTAACTGCGGCGCTACGACCGGCGTGAGTCTCCCAGATTCCTGACCACCTCCATACAGGTGCCTCTCCCAATGCTCCACCATGTAGTAGAGGCTGGCTCTTGCATGAGAGCCCACTTCTCCACTTTTTCCTTGCCTCCCTTTCCTCAACATATGCAAAAATGCCATGTAAAGCGCACTATTGTACTTACTTTTACTTGCTCCTACATGTGCTTAAGCTTGCCACATAGGCATAAAGTCTGATGTGGCAAGTTAATCAAGAAGAGAGAGAATAGTTTGGTGACCCAAGGAAGAAACGATGCTAAGCGCGTGTACCTAGGTGAAAAGACAATTTTGAGTCTATAGCTAATTAAATGAAGCAAACTTAGCAACACCATTTCATTGGAAGAGGTCACTCCTTGGCAAATGCAATAAATACACACGCTTAGCACCGTTTCTTCCTTGAGTACGAAGAAAGAGATAGAGAGGAGTAAAAAAGTACACTTATAGCCAACCTTGTGGTAGTATGAGTGACTAAGTGATGACTATGTATGACATTCCAACATCAGATAGCCTAACGCACCATGTTAAATCTCCAAGGGCGCGACCACCGCGAGCGACGCGACAGTCGTGGTAGGCGCGACCATGATAGGGGCTGCTGGCAGCCCTTGGATCTGAGATCAAACGGTCGCATGCTAAGTTGCTGAAAATTTGCAGAATAACCCTCCAGGATAGGATATTCACCCATAGGTCTACAATCACGCCATGCAACCGTTCGATCTCAGATCCAAGGGCTCTCGGAAGCCCGTATCATGGGAGAATGGAAAGCCACTACCCTGCCATTCGCACGCTGGCAGTTCGCTCCTACTCATCCCCGCATGTCCTTCAATACTACGGCGGTTCGCTCCTAGTTGTCCCGTCCACTAACATTACGGCAGTTCCACTAATACTAACCCTCCTCCCAAATCCATGGCATCCCAAATCTCCACAATCGGTGGTGAGTACAAGGTTAGAACCATGACCAGCGATGAGTTCGACATCATCTACACCCGTTCTTCCGTGACGGTGAAAGGATGCCTTTCTCGCTTCAGACGCAGGTTCGAAAACTCAGATGATGAGTGAGTCGCTGGGCTAGATGTTGAGTACACCACAGTCCTGGGATGGGAGAAGGATCTAAAGGACGAAGAGAGGAAGAAGCCCGCCATGATCCAGGTTTGCGTACATAACATTTGCTTGGTCTACCACATATGCCATGCCGACGTTGAGTGCCAGGATTTTAAGAACTTCGTCAAGGACAAAATAGTGAAATTCATTACTGTAGACTTTACGAACGATGAAGAAGTCCTGGGTCGAATAGGCCTCATTGTAGGCAACCCCTTCGACCTCCATAAGAATCGGCTGGTGCCCTCTCATCAGCCTTCAATGCTGACCCTGGCAGGAGCCATGGTTCATCCTTCGTACGGTAAACTGGAGAAACCTCCATACACGTTTCATCGTCATGCATGGCAGCGGAATGTACTAGATATAGACCACATCCACTATGCTGCAATGGATGGCTACCTTCGTTTCAATATCTACAAGGGTTGGATGAATAGCAACAGCCGAGTGTGCGGTTCAAGCAAAGAAGTATCGGCCAAGAGGAATAGGAACAAGGATGAAGTCGAGGACGTGGACGAGGACTCGGAGTAAGGTGGTAGTGTCGTTGCTCATGGTGGTTCTAAACTTCTAATGCAGTGTCTACCGGATTAGTTGCATAGTTTAATTTCAGGTGTGCTTAGTTTAATTTGAGGGGTGTGTTGTGCTGAGCCCCCAGCAGAACTATGTTATGTTTCTTCTCGTTACTTTAACTCTTCAGTATGTACATACTACTAGTATTCCTTTAATAGAATTTAGCACCCCAATTAAGCACGTACTAGCTTTTTTAATAGTACTATATGCATAATTTGGCGACGAGCGCTCTCTATATGTACCACCTTTTTTTAATTTCAACTTTTGCTCCATGGCGCAATCCATCGATAGTACTACTGTACAAAAGTATATTTTTTAAAAGGCTAGAGTACTGTTCATCACATATATAGCCAGTTAAATTCTCAACCTAGAACGACGTGCATGCCATGTAGTAAACTGATACGGAGGAAGTATAGTAAAAATGAGGTGATTTTATAGAGCGATCGGCGGGGGAGCATGGCCTGTCATGCGGTCCCACGTGTCATGATGTACCAAGGCGATGCACGTGTCCCTCTTGAGGCAGAAGCAATACTAGTACGTGGTTTGAGATGATGGCGAACCGAAGTGTGAAATAATGGTTGCTTCGTCCGTCTGGGAAAGTGTGGCATTGTGATTTGACGTCTCATTACTCATTACTACTACTGGGCCGGTATGAGTGGGGTGCGTCCACCTGCTGTTCTGCACTGTTATTTGGTGCTTGACACATCGACCCGGTTTCTATATGTCCCACATGTCGGCGACAGGAAGTACAGAATTCATGAAAGGGAGCGTCGACGGAGGAGTATACTACAGAATTCATGAAAGGGAGCAACTTAGTTTTGGAAAAATCTGTTTTTACGGAGTACATACCCACTAGGGTTTATAGGGCTCATCTAAAAAACATTCATTTTTCCGTTTGATAACTCTCAATTCTACTATACTAGTAGTAGTACCATTAAATGTTGGATTTCGAGGTGCGTTAGATCACCCGACGCAAGCAGTGTCAAGAGGAAACTAACCAATGCATGTACAAGTTCATGGAAATTTAGTGGTCATTCATGCATTCATTCTAATTAATGCCTCGGTAAACATAACTTCTTGAGAAAAACGAGCGTACTAATTACTTGTGCAAACTACGAAATTAATTCGACCACTCACCGTCTACCTTGGTTGGAGAGATTTTGAAATTGATCCATAAACTAGAAAGGAGGGAGTAGTAACTTTTGTCTAGATTACTATTTGTGGCCTTGTATAGATGCAAAATGTATTTTTTATAGTGGCATTATATAAGTAAATGGAGGGAGTACTAACCAATGTAAGTAGTAGGGACGAGGAGTAAACGGAGGGAGTAGTAAAATTTTCTCCTCGTGCTGCGAGCCACCGCGCGCGTGGGCGAGGGAGCGGGCGTAAGGCGTAGTAAGCAAGCTTCACCTCATCCTGCGAGCCACCGTGCCCGTGGGCGGGGGAGACGGCGTACTAAGCAAGCTTCTCCTCGTTTTGTGAGTTGACGAGACACATCAAAAGTACTCCAGTGTATAGAGCCTTGCCTCTAAGGTAGGCCCCACATGGTTTGCCTCTTTTTTTAATTTAACATAACGCATCAAGTCGCAATTTCTTTGTTCACCTGTGGTAGACGATCCTCCCTCCACCAAGTGGACAACCAGCACACATGCCAAATTACCACGTGGGCTGCCTTTTTCGTACAGAAATGAGCTCCACCGTGTACCCGCGTGGGTGTGGTTGGGAAAGAGAAGGGAGTACGTGCGTCGTGCGTGCACCTCTTCTCTTCGTGCACGTCCCCCACCTACGTGGGTGTGTGTGAGAGAGATACAAACCTAGACATAATGCATCGTCCATCCCCATGCCTCCGCCCAGTCCGACCACCAGTCACCACCACGCCCCACTCCTCCTCGCCTTATCTCTCATCTTTCTCCCTCCATTTTTATATACAAGGGGCCACTATCAAAATTACAATTTGCAAATATACAAGGCCACTAACACTAATCGATGCAATATTAATGGTGTTTGCCTCATGGTACTAGCAAAGGAGGACATTAATTATCCCTTGCATGCATACGGGAGTTTGTAAAAAAATACATCTTGATGTTTCGTGCAATGCACGGGCATCTTGCTAGTCCATGAAAACAACACATGGCGAAATTCTGCGGTGAACAAGGGATTTGAATCTGTTGGGAGGGGTTGTTTGGATCTTGCCCGGGGTAGCCAAAATATTGGCCACCCTTTTGTCCACCTGTGCCTTTGCCACCGATGAACGAGGAATGGCTCGGGTGCTCATGCTGTCATGCATCCTCCAGTGTGCACATTGGAGACGAGCTCGCACAAGCTGTGTTTTTTTGTCCCACGATGCCGCCCGAGCCGCCCGCAGATCGACCGACGACCCGCAAATTACGCCATCCAACCGTAGCCGCACTCATTATGACAGCAACTCAACCAACCGGACGAAATTCACGCAAACACGTAGACAAACTGATATTTCATATAAACAACGACGGAAATCATATAAAATACTGGATTTTCATACAAACATGACGGATTTCATTACATTCAAATGAACTACGCAGTGCTAGTTCTGGACAGCACAGGTATATAATACCTGGCGTAAATCGTTGCCCGCCGATCGATTTGTGTTCCTCATGTCCGGCAGCACGATCACTGGACTGCCGGGAGCCCCGGAGATATATGCTTCAGCGCAAAGGACGGCTCGCTTCCCCACTGCCCAACTGATATCATTGGCTGGTGCCGAAGATGATGCTGGCCGGCACCGGTTCGAGTTCATCACCGGCCACTACTTCGCCATGGCCGCCACTGGCTTGAGTTCATCCTAACATTCCCCTCTTCCGTGGAGCCCATGCGGGGTCGACGAAGGTCCTCACAAAAGAAGGATCCGGCAAGACACCTGCTATGTACCCTGGCGTCGCCTCCGCAGTGGCCTTCATGGGACCCAAGCGGCGGCGGCCTCCCGTGTTCTACTTCTCCTTGATGATGGCGGCAGACGCGGAGGCGCTGGCCACCGACTCGTCGCTCTCCGTGCACCCGGATTCTATCGCTGCTTGCATGGCGCGGCCGCCGGCATGGGAGCCTCGGCCACAGAAACGGGAGATGTGGTACGAGGCGGCGGCATGGACAGCAGCAACGATGCCCGTGCGCCGCTCCTTGTCGAGCTGGCCTGCAGCGGTGAGTTGCTGAACCGCGCGCCGGCTTGTGGCGGCAACTGGCTCCGTCGGGCGAGGGGAGGGAGGTGGATCAGCGAGCTGCATAGCTCGTATCCGGCGGGGTACCCAGCCGCCTTGGATGCGGAATAACTACTCTTCGTAAGCCATTGTAAGAGTGGACAAAATGGTGGAGGAGATAGGGGAGCGGCGGAGGTGTGCGATTCTTGGCCGGCGTTTGGCCTCGTTTAAATAGGAGATTAAATAGATGGCGGATGGGAGGAGCTCGGCCGGCGTTGCGTTTAACACCGGCCTGGTCATGAACGGATGTGTGTCCAGAGTGGGTTTCTCGGCTTCCACACGGGCGGGTTTCATGGAGGCGTTTGAATGCGACACAGAGGCGTGTTCAGCCGGGCATGCCGCGAGTGGCGCCCTCGACTCTAACCTAGGACACCGCGCCATTCTTCCACTAACATGTGGGCTCTTTGGGTGCATGGCATGCATGTCAGTGACCCAACGCAGGCAGCGCACAGCAGAGGAACCTTTGGTGGGCCAGGGCGGTCAGAAGCGGGCATTTCATAAACCGATGATTGTTCATTGAGTGTGACGTCATCTTTTTCATGTAGATAAGCCTACTATGTTGATATCCCGTTCGATACGTTATGATTCATAAAGACCGCTGCAAACATCAATGTTCTGCTTATCACAGATAAGATTGATTAATACCCGTAACAATCCATGTCCTTAACAAAGGGTGCATGCACTTATAGGTTGAACGTGTGTCTTGCGTCGTGTGCTGTGTGCATGCATGCATGCGAGTGTTGAGTGCGTGCAAGGGTACGTTTCAGTGTTGCGTACGTGCGTGTGTTCGTGAGTGCATGTGTACGTGTCAGTGTTGCACGCCAGCATGCGTGTGTGTGTATGCGTTAGTGTTGCACGCCTACATGCGTGTGTGTCTTGCGTGTGTGTCTTGCGGGTGTGCATGTGTACATGCGGGGTGAGGCTACACGTCAGTCGACTGACTTTTTCATCTCTGGTCATTAGATTTTCCAACCGTTGGATACGAAATCAAGGGCCTCCAGTTTATCATCAAACTCGACCCCCCTGAGCCGCCATCCACCACCGGCCGAACCGCCAGCCCCTGCCGCCCGCGGCCGGCCCGCCCTCCCCGAAACCACTCCCCACCGCCGGTCCGCTGCCGCACCGGCCATCCCTC
>NC_057809.1:417047496-417054468 GCF_018294505.1 Triticum aestivum
GAATACCCACTGTCGGTGTCAAAACCGGTGGATCTCGGGTAGGGGGTCCCGAACTGTGCGTCTAGGCCGGATGGTAACAGGAGACAAGGGACACGCAGTTTTACCCAGGTTTGGGCCCTCTCGATGGAGGTAAAACCCTACGTCCTGCTTGATTAATATTGATGATATGGGTAGTACAAGAGTAGATCTACTACGAGATCGAGGAGGCTAAACCCTAGAAGGTAGCCTATGGTATGATTGTTGATGTGTATGTTGTCCTACGGACTAAAACCCTCCGGTTTATATAGACACCGGAGAGGGTTAGGGTTACACAAAGTCGGTTACAATGGTAGGAGATCTTCATATCCGTATCGCCAAGCTTGCCTTCCACACCAAGGAAAGTCCCTTCCGGACACGGGACGGAGTCTTCAATCTTGTATCTTCATAGTCCAGGAGTCCGGCTGAAGGTATAGTCCGACTATCCGAACACCCCCTAATCCAGGGACTCCCTCGGTAGCCCCTGAACCAGGCTTCAATGACGACGAGTCCGGCGCGCAGATTGTCTTCGGCATTGCAAGGCTGGTTCCTGCTCCAAGTACTTCGTAGAAGATTTTGAACACAAAGATAGCGGCCGGCTCTGCAAAATAAGTTTCCACATATTGCCATAGAGAGAATAATATTTACACCAATCTAATATGCTGACCTATTCCGTAGCGTGTCACACCACGACCAAGCCTTTATCCGAGTCGTTTCATTATCCCACCTCAGCGCGTCATGCGAGGCGGTTTCCTTGGCACGTCTTGTTAAAGCAGAGATCGTGTCCCCATATCCCGGGATTCTCATCAATACGGGCGTGGGTAACCCAACCGCGTCTAGGACTCCTAGATTATAGGAAAGTCCAAATGGGCATGGAGAGGACGCTTGATATTCACCCTCTTTATAAAGGGGACAAGGCTTTTATTTTTTTCCCCGTGCTCAATCGAATCCTTCCCCCACCTCAAGTTCAAAACGCTTGAAGTTCAGGCCAGGCGCCCCGAACCTTCAGTCATGTCCGGATCTAGCCTTCAAGGTTGATGGATGCCTTCCACCGTCACGGAACAAGACATCAAGAAGTTGAGGGAGGCCAGATATCTGACCGCTGAGATTTTGCATCGGCTGCCTCCCCGAGGGCAGGCCGTCCCCACCCCCGAACCCAAGGAGAACGTCGTGTTTGTTTCCCACTTCCTCCGAGGCCTAGGCCTTGCCCTGGATCCTTTCGTCAGGGGTTTGATGTTTTACTACGGGCTAGATTTTCATGATCTAGCTCCGGACTCCTTTCTTCATATCATGACATTTATTATCGTGTGCGAGGCCTTCCTCCGGGTTACCCCTCACTTTGGCCTATGGCTCAAGACCTTTAATACGCAAGATAACGGGAGCTCTGTGGCCCAAAGGTCCCATCCCAGAGGTGTCTGAATTGTGGCAACAGGAGTGGTTCTACATCACAGCTCCTAGAAGTGCCAAGTGGGCGGCCCCCCTGTTTTCCGCTCGGGCCCCCACCACAGCTGATGTCATGGATCAGCAGAGGTCTGAGCTGGGGTCCAGTCAAGGACGTGCCTATACTGCAAGGCTGCATTCGAGATCTCTTCAATGGAGAATTCAGTTTGGTTGCGGTGATAGAGGTTATGCTGGTTCGTCAAGTCCAGCCTTGCAAATGTCGGCCTCTTCGCCTGTGGGAGTTCAACCCCGAGGGACCGCGTGCCATTCAAAATTTTCTCGGCCTGATGCATGAGGAGATGTACAAGTCATTCTTCAGACCTCAGACGGAGTGTCCGGAAATCACCGAGGACGTGGGCCTGAGTAGTAACCGCACCGCCGAAAAGGTAAGGCATCTTCCGGCCGAACATACTTTCTCTACTTTGTTACGAAGTTATTTCTGAGAGTTTGCTCTTTGGCCAGGACTGGCTAACAAAGGCGAAGTTGATTCAGTGTTCGGCCCCCCTCCCTGAGGGTTTGGAAAATCCGGTATTTGAAAAGATGCTCCAGACCGCACCTTGCCCGGAGCCCTTGAAGGAAGATACTGTGGAGGATAATGCGGGCGGACGCCGGCCCCCAACGCTGTCCATTCTAGCCGAGGGAGCGAGCATCTCCATGAGGGAAGGCGACCAGAAGAGGAAAAGGACTGCGCCCGGGGATTCAGAAGCCGAAGCTTCCAAACGGGAGAAGAAGTCTCCCACAGAGGGTCCCACCTTGGGGGGCGCTGTTGCTGCACAAAGTCTGCGGGGGGATCAATTCTCCCACGAGTCGTAAGTGACCCTGAAATACCTTTAATAGTACAGATATGCCATTTTTTTCCTTCTGAGAAGATAATCACCGCATATATTTTGCAGTTCGGGCCTTAGCCCCTCTCAAATGAGCTCATCTTCGGGGGATCTTCTTCCAGAGATGATGGAGAGCGAAACGCCTCCTCCGAACTCCTCGCTCCAAAAGCGGGCGACCCTAAAGTGTCGTCGCGGAGGGCCTCTCCGAGTCCAGTGAGGCCAGAAGATAATCCCATTGACCCCCGAAACTCCCAGTGTCCGGCTCCCGCAGGGAGCAGACAAAAGAGTCCGGCCTCATCTAGTGTGCGATCGGATGTTCTGAGGGAGTTGGTGGGGCAAGCAGCCATCTCAGATGAACACCGTGTGATGATGAATACGGTGATGGAGAGAATATCGTCCGCCAAAAGCGGATTGCATGAAGCTTTTATTAATCTACTGACAGGCTTTGAGGTATGTAAAAGAATGTATGATAATCCTGCATATGCTAGGTGTGCCCTGTGTAGGTAGTAGCCCCTGAGACTCTGGTTGTCGTCGGAAACGACGACCAATAGAGGATCATATTTACAGGAAATAACCATACTGCCTTTATGTGCAGGTGATGGAAGCTCCGGTGTCTAGCCGGACTAGCGAGTTTGCCCATTTAGAATGGCAGTTGGATGCGGTAGAAGCCGACATCGAGCTTGTTAACAAAAGGCTTGACGAGGCATAGGGTAAGTGTCAATATCTGTTAAATGCCACATAGGAAGAGCAGCATGATGCCAGTATCTTAAATATGTTGTGACTGCAGATGGAGCTGTCACTGTTGAAGCCTTGCGGGCAGAACTTGCCCGAGCCAAGGAACAAGCGAGGTTAGGTAATGCGGCTGCTGTGAAGGCGGCCGAAGAGTTGCAAGCCTAGAAGGCCGCGCATGGCGAGACCCGAGACAAGATGGCCAAGATGGCTATAGAATTAAAAGCCGCCGCCGACCGTTGCCGGGTTCTTGAAAAGTAAAACCAAGCGAAGGCATCGAACCTTGAGAAGGCTGCTGCGACAAAAAAAGGATCTCCGCTCTGCTATGAGGGCAAAGAAGGAGGAGCTGCGGGAAGCCGGGGATATTGTAGCTGGGAAATCCTTTATGTTGCGGAGGAAATTCGGAGATCCACGGTATGCCCCTCTGGATCAACTGTGGAGTTCGAAGGATGCGTATATGGATTTGGCAGCGAGCGCTGCCGATGCGGCCAAGTACTTCCAGGCTCAGACGGACCGTGGAGTAGACTAGCTGTTTTGGAGAAAATTCCATTCTCCCGAGCGTCCACCTTCATTGACTGACCAATTAGCCGAATGGGCCGAACTAAATAGGTTGTCCGGACTCTCTATGAGGTCTATTGTGGATCAGCTATGGCCGGGAAGGCCAAAACCGAATAGCTATTTCAGCTTGGTGCAGCAGGTCCTTGACATGGTGTCGCGCATTGATGCGATGAGGAGGTCGGCGTGCATAGAGGGCACACGGATGGCCTTTTCCTGTGTTAAGGCATATTGGGCGGAGATGGATGCTACCAATGTTGCAGCGCGGGATTCGGCTATAGGTCGAAAGGCTGCCGAGCACTACTTTGAAGAAGTTCTTGAGGGTGCCCGTTTGATAGAGACCCAGTGCTCAAAAAATATTATGTTTGAGTGATATGTAATCTCATTGTAAGCGAAATGCTTTTATAAATTTTTATGAGGCTATTTTTATACTTTTGCCTGAAAGTAATATGATGCCTCCTGGGCGCCGTTTATGTATACATGTGTATAACCTAAAAGATTGCAGTCGTCATCTTCAACCCTCACGCATGTGATGTGGAGGTGTTCGCAAAAACACACATTCACACTTAACCCAACGTCTTGGTCCTATTTAAGGAGGTGATAGCGGAGCGAGCGAGGCAACCGGACTATAATGCTTTAGCACTTTCACTTAGCCATAGGAGTTTGACAGTGGGGCTACTAGATAGCCCCTGGTGGCTCCGCACTCTCCCGATCTTGTGGTGCGTACATGCCTGGCCGGGAAACGGCCCTTCGTTAAGGTGGAGGAATCCTAACATTCCCACAGGTCATACAGTGGTTGACCAGTCTCACGCTATATCATGACAGTCAGTTTTCGGCTTTCTCTACTAAGGTGCTCGTCCGGATGAACCAGGGCACAATCGCAGCAGTTCTCCTAGTGCTACCTTAGCCGGCAAGGCAGAACATAAGGCACCAAAACACAGGATCTAGGAAAGCCCAACATTTGACCAAAGACAATGATTCGGAGCTGATGCATATAGGGCCAAACTCACGATGTCGAACACTCCCTAAGGTATTCGATCTTTGTGGTATAAACCGGGCCTTAATAGTGGCCTTTGTAAGAAGCCCCGTGTGTCCAGGTAAGTACATTGTTATGGCGTGGCCACATGCCAAGACGTCAGCATCCTCCTCAACGGTGGATATGTATCAACAAGAGACAGTAAAAAAGGTTTACGCAGGGTCTTAATATAAAAAGAATCCTTGGAGCGGGTCCCTGCTGCACGTCTACGCCTGTGTCTCTGTTGTGCCGTATCTTGGACGGGTGTAGCACGATGATCGTCTGTAAAAGAGAGGAAGTTAGGTGAAAAAGTTGTCGTGCAAAAGGATAGTTTTCGAAGAAACCATGTATAATTCAAGATGATAAGTAATTGCCACTTGTCTGCGCGTGTTGAGCCCCTTGTATTGACAAATAGGGGTGTGACCACTTATTTCCGTATAAATAGCGGCGCCGGACTTGATTAGTTGTATCTGAGGTCTTGACGACCTATTGGATGCTTTCGCTTGTCCGGGCGCCTTTATTTTGCGGCGGCCAAGGCAGCATCACTCTCTTCGGCGCGTAGAGATCGCTTGATATTACCGTGCACTGTGATGATGCCACGTGGACCGAACATCTTGAGTGTGAGGGAGGCGTAGTGTGGTATTGCGTTAAAGCGAGCGAAAGCTTCGCGTCGAGCAGTGCTTGATAACCACTTTGAAACGGAGCGATGTGGAAAGTTAAATGCTCGCGATGAAAGTTATCGGAGGAGCCGAATGTAACTTGTAGTAGGAGGGAGCCCGTACAATGAGCCCCTGGGCCTGGCATTACTCCTTTAAAGGTAGTGTTGCTATGGGGAATTTGGGTTGGGTCTAACCCCATCCCGCGGATTGTATCCTGATATATTAGGTTTAGGCTATTGCCGCCGTCCATCAAGACCCTTGTGAAGTGATATCCGCCAATTACTGGGTCTAATACCAGGGCAGCCCATCCTGCGTGCCGGATACTTGCTGAGTAATCGCGATGATCGAAAGTGATCGGTTGAGATGACCAGTGGTAGGACTTCGTGGTGACAGGCACTTGGGTATACTTTCCTGGGGAGTGCCGCCTTGTTTTTTCCCTTGATTATGTGTAACACGTTTACTGTTTTGACTTCTGGTGGAAATTGCTTTTGCTCCCCCGGGTCTTGCTTGGGGGGCTCGTCCTCGTCTTCACTTGGTGTATCCTCCCCCTTATGTACGGCGTTGAGCTTGCCGGACTGCTTGAAGACCCAACATTCTCTGTGGGTATGATTAGCAGGTTTACCAGGGGTACTATGAATCTGACATACTTGGTCCAGAATTTTGTTGAGGCTGGACAATTCATCCCTGGTACCTTTAGGGGGCGGCTTTTGTCATGGCCGAGAGCTTTTGAATCCGGCATTTACTGACGTGCCCTTTGCACTGTCTTCTTTATTCCGGCGTTTGTTATTGCTGTTGCGTCGTGATTTCTCGTTTCCATCTCTAACTTCAGATGTACTGGGGTCGCTGGTGCTGCATATGGCTAGCCAGCTGTCCTCTCCCGTGCAAAAGCGGGTCATGAGGTTTGCTAATGCAGCCATCATTCTCGGCTTATTTTGGCCGAGGTGTCTGGCGAGCCATTCGTCACGGACGCTATGCTTGAAAGCCGCTAAGGCTTCAGCGTCCGGGCAGTCGACAATCTGGTTCTTTTTAGTAAGAAACCTGTTCCAAAGCTTTCGGGCTGACTCTTCGGGCTGTTGAGTTATATGACTCAAATCGTCCGCATCCGGAGGTCGGACATAACTCCCTTGAAAATTTGTTTGAAAGGCGTCTTCGAGCTCTTCCCAACTTCCAATGGAGCTTTCGGGGAGGCCTTTGAGCCAGTGACGAGCTCGCCCTTTGAGCTTGAGGGGTAGGTACTTGATGGCGTGGAGATTATCTCACTACTAGGAAAAGGGCTATAGATGGAAATGACACTAATGGCGCACCAGACATGTGGTGCGCCATTACTATATACTAATGGCGCACCAGGCACACGGTGCGCCACTAGTAACAAAATGTTTTTTTTCATTTTTTTAAACATACTAATGGCGCATCCGGGCAGAGTGCGCCATTAGTAGTTAGAACTACTAATGGCGCACCAGCCGTAGAGTGCGCCACTACTGTATTTTTTTACTTTTTTGCAAAACTACTAATGGCGCACCGTTGCATAGTGCGCCATTACTAGTTTAAACTAGTAATGGGCAATTTTTTTACTTTTTGATATCATGAATATTTTTAAATTTCATGGGCACTTTTTGAATTCATGAATATTTTTTCAAATTTGATGATATTTTCGATCCCCCTCCCTCTCGATAGCTATCCCCCTCGTGAGATCCCCCTCGCCGCCGAGCAACCCCCCGCACCCTCCCCCCACTCC